>NC_057690.1:8588063-8611768 GCF_014466175.1 Vespula pensylvanica | reverse complement strand
AGATAAATGTGTCTTGAAAAGTACATTGGACGAATGGGAAAAAAAATTACATCAAATTGAAAACCGCTAGAAGATATTTATTCAGTATATTATTTAGAAAAATTTCGTATTGTTGTGAAGAATTGAGAGATTCGATGATCAAAAATCTAGTTTTGATAGAGATGCTACAAGGAATAATAAACGACATAAAACCACGAATCGAGAAGAAATTAAAGAAAAAAAGAAGAAAATATAAAGAATATATAAAAATATAAATATAAAGAGGAAGTAATCAAATTGGAAATACGCAGGAAACATTATTATCCCTATTAACAAAAAATTCCGCAATCATCGCAAAGAATTGAGAGGATCAATTGCGGAAATAAATAAATGTACACGTTATTTAAGAAAATAAATCAAACGAACAAATTGCTTATGCAAACGTTGCAACGGTTCAATTCAAAAAACGATACAGATGTAATTGCGATGAATGTCATACATGAAAGAATAAATGAAGGGAATAAGTAAATTGAAGAATTGTAAATGAAGTTTTTATAAGGCAGTCTGAGTTCACTGAAAACCTCAGGAAAATAGAGCTTGAATCATGTGGAATGAGTAGAGAGAAAAAGTAGTTAGTGAAAGAACAGCATGCACCAATTAAAAGAGGATTTTTGAGAAGACGTGTGATCATTAAGTGGTACGATGATTTCTGACAAGCTGACATAGTAGATATGAGTGCGTACCCGAATGCAAACTACAAATTGTAATACGGTTATCGATACATTTTCCAGATGTGGACGGAATCTTTAAAAATTAAGTTAAAGTCAATTTTCGCAGAATCGTGGGCAGCAAATGAAAACTGATAAATTTACAAATCGACGATGGAAATTTTACATATATAGAGATACAAGATATTTTTTCAAACAAAAATATTTTTTCAAAATTTCATCGATAAGAATGAGATTCTGGTTCATCCAATGGTATATATGTCTTATCAAATATTATGTATCTTTTATTATAATCCATTCTTGCTTGTATTTTTTTCGAAGAATTCGTTGCCGAATTTACAGTGAAGTTTACGTAAAGTTTACAGTAAAGTTTAAATATTCTAAAGAATTCATTTTTCATAGTTAGTTACAATTCTAGGTAAAAATTGGTTTGTATTATTTCTTGCAAAAAGAAAAGAGCACATGCTCAGTTATTCATGCCGAACCCATGCATTCATTTTGTTCATTTTTCCCATTAATTTCAGACATCAGGAAACAGTTGGATAATGTACCCATAATTTCTTTGCAATATTTCATGCACTTGTTATCAGATTCTATTAAAGCCTTTAACATGAATGTTGTGTTAATATTACGTGGATGATACACAGCGCCGACGTGAATTTGCTATTATGCAATAAGAATTGGTTCAGAAAAAGTTTCTTTTTATTCTTCCGGTCAATGATATTACGATCGTATAACTCTAGTAGTATTAATCAAATCTAGTAATAATTGCATGTTATATTTGGAAAAGGAGTGAAAATAAAGAAGAAATTCGATACATTTTGAAATTTTATTACAAAAAAAGGAAGAATGCGCTTTAGACTACTAAAAAAATTTGTGATATTTATGGACTTGATGCAATATAAGTACGTATGACACAACGTTGGTTCAATCTGGAAATTTTGATAGAAGTGATGCACCTCGCTCTGGTCAGTAAATGACTGAAAAAGTCGATGAAATCATGGAAAAAACTGAGCAAGAGCAGCACATTAGCAATTATGATGTATAACTATATAACATGGAATTCCTACTTAAAGAACTAACGACCACAAAATAGTTTTAATACTTTAACGTCGGCGCGTACCGGTGGCTCACACTTGAATGTTCTATTAGACGGTGTGTATTACTAAAAATGTAGTTCATTTAGTAATTAGAAAAAATTGCCATATTTAGTTGTTGAAAATTTAAATAATGGAAATTTATCGTATATTAATTGAAAAAAAGTAAGATTTATTTTATTTCATCTCAAATCATAAACAACAATTCGATAGTAAAAATAGAATGATTTAATATTATAAACTTAACTTAATTATTTATATATTTCTATACAATTTTTGAAAGTATTTCAAATAGAGTGCTGGCCTTCACAACGATTACAATATATCGTTACTTTTTTAGTTTTCTTCGTGGCATAATCTCTATCTTCTTTTTTAAATATAAGTATTTATAACATTCCTTACATTTTTTTTTTTTAACTTTTTTGCAGATCCTTTATACGAATGAAGAAAATGTGAACCTTTTTTTGAAGGTATTTGTTTTTCAATAGCCGTTTTTTTCAATATAATAATTATTGGTCAAAAGGTGATCAATAATTTTTTCTTTAAACTGTAAAATATTAATATGTTTATTACTCCATCTTTAATGTATATACCACGCATTTATGAG
This sequence comes from Vespula pensylvanica, assembly GCF_014466175.1. Classification (NCBI taxonomy): domain Eukaryota; kingdom Metazoa; phylum Arthropoda; class Insecta; order Hymenoptera; family Vespidae; genus Vespula; species Vespula pensylvanica. The sequence goes on along the minus strand of NC_057690.1, from coordinate 8,609,357 downwards.
GAAAGTCCCGCATATTAATTGTATAATAATTTTTTTTGTACCATTTAACAGTTTTCCGTAAACAACTCTAGTACGATGTCATTTGATCGGATAAATCAACACTATTTTTTGTATTATTATAAAATTTCTGCAAAAGTTGTTCAGCCAAAGGGGCACTCGTATAATAGTTATCTATAAATAGTATGCGGCCTTCAGATAATAATCCCGCCCTATGGCGAGAAACACAAATGGCAGTGCCGGCGTGAACATATTAAACCATTTGAAGAAGGCTGGATACAAAAAAGAACTCAATGTTTGGGTGCCACATGATTTAACAATGAAGGCTTTAATGGATCAAATTTCGGGCAATGAAAAATGGATTACGTACGACAATAATGTATGGAAAAAATTATAGTGGAAGGAAGGTGAAGCTCCACAGATGTGGTAAAACTAGAAGTGATGTTAAAAAAAAGATGCTGTGTATGCGATAGGATTGCAAAGGAATTATTCACTATGAAATGATACTAATCGGTCAAACGATTGATTCTGATCTTTATTATAATTACTTATTACACACACACACACACACACACACACACACACACACACACACACACACACGCACGCACGCACGCACGCACGCACGCACGCACGCACGCACGCACGCACGCACGCACGCACGCACACACACACACACACAACCGAAAAGATTACGCTAAACAATACAGATAAAACGATAGAACAGAAGTAATCAATAGGAAAGATGTCATTTTCCATCACGATAACGCCAGACCCCATACATCATTGGTGATCCCTCAAAGATAGAGAAAGCTTAGTTGGGAATTTTTGATGCATACACCGTCAAACTATCATTTGTTTCGGTCTTTGTAAAATTTCCTTAACGGTGATTAAAGCTGATTTAAGGGGCCTGTCAAAATCACTTGTCAGAGTTTTTTATTCGGAAAATATAGAAGTTCTACATGACGAGATAATGATTTTATTTTAAAAATAGCGAAAGATGATTGATCAAAATGGCACATATTTTGTGTAATAAACTTTCTTTGAAATATAGAAAAAACTTGATTTATTTATGCATTACAATACGAAGAAACCTTTTCCCACAACATTGTAATAACGATAATAATATTGAAAACTTTAAAAATATTGATATTTACTCTAATTATATGTTTCTACTAATTTTGACGTCGACTGTCACTGGCAGTCCTCATAGCACTACAAATAAATCTCGCGTTGGTCACCATGATATACAACGTGTTAATTCGTCATCATTGATGACTCATTTAGGCTGATCACATAGCTTATTTTGAAGGCTCGTATCTCCATATTGAAATTTTTCGATACAATGACGAGTGGTTCATTCGTTGCTTTATACATTATTTTTGTATTTGAACATATAACAAATTTGAACTGATACAAAAAGATTACTTAGATTTGCTTGCGATACGTATTTGATTTGACTTACTATGACACATTTCGAAAAAATTTCTTTGACAAATTAATATTAAAATGTTAAGGAGCATAGTAATCGTTTCAATTTGATGTATAAAAAGTACCACCTTTAACACTGTATACTTCTCAAAATGTTTGTAATATTTCAGATATATTAATTGAAATGTTTCAGATTGACGTTACGGATACCAATAGTCCTCAGTAAGTCTTCCTCTTCATTTTTCCTGCTTTATATGCGACGAACGGATTCTCATGTTTTCTTAAGAATCCAAGAACAAACCTTTTGATTTCTTTATGCTTGTATTCTTTGTATCCGTAATCCACGAATTACATTTCATGCAAATTGTGAAAGAAGTAACTCCCTGATATTTAGTTGTTTCAATTAAGCGTTTTTCATGGTGGTAAAGACGAGTTCCTTGCAGAGAAATTTATAGTCAACGACCGCATCCATCCATGCTCATTTCATGTCCGTTCATGCTCATATTATTTGAAATTCGATAAAAAATTTGTTCATTGTTACGTAAGAGTATCGTTTGAAGAAAAATCGTTCTTTCTCTCCTTAAACTTACTTATGCGCTATTGACGTCGATGTCCATGGCAAAGTAATTTTCATTGATAGAGAAATTAAAGAGGATTCTTCGACGTTTGACTTGTGAATGTATATATCTTTGTAATATTTCGCAGATAATGTAGCAGAGGGAAATAAAAATATTGTTTGCTGTTAAAATAATAGTAATAACAACAACAACAACAACAACAACAACATTAATAATAATAATAATAATAATAATAATAATAATAATAATAATAATAATAATAATAATGATAATAATAACATGAAATTAATTTTCAACGATATTTTTCCATGTTTTCTCCTTTCTTATTTAATAAAAAATGTCTTACGATCGATGTGAAATAGTAGACAGGCAAAAAATGATAAGAATATGGTTCTAATAAACATGAAAAAGAAGTTTTTGTTTATAAAAAATAAAACGACATTAACCTCTCATTCATATTTCATCCATAAAATAACAAAAGAAACGTTGAACAAATTAGGAAAGAAAAAGGTAATACTGAGGATATTGGTTGTATAAAATAAAAGTTAACCACTGTGCATTACACTTTGTCAACACACTGTCAATTTGATTTTCTTACATCTTCGATTGCTGTATCGCGTTCGATATGAATTCCGTAAATTTTGTCTATGAATGAAGTCAGATTGGTAAATAAATTATCAACAATTTCGTTTTCGTAGTTATTGGTGCATTCGCTTCATGATCTAACCAGTATACAAAAAATACGAACGCATTATGGGAAGAAAGTAGTCTCATTTGTATGAGCTCTCTGTTGTGTTCGAAGGATGATCTGTTTGAATTTCTTGAAAAGACGATATTAGGCAAAGATTTGATGATGATGCAGTGCATAAGAGATTAATACAACGAAGTAATTTTTGCATTGTTACCGAGAAAAAAGGAGAAAAAAGCAACAATGATAACTATAAAGAAAATTCGAATGATGCTGATATGGTGATTGGGAAGGAAAAAAAGAAGACGGTAATAGTGTTACGGCAGAAATTTGGAGGACGTGGATATGATTATAACGACAATGAGGAAAAAAATTTGATTGGTGCATATATGGAGAAAAATAAAAAAGAGATAAAAATGGGAAAAACAATCTTTTAATTGTGGTTTCATATATTCGTAATAGAATTTGTTATAAATATATCTTAGAAATATCTAATATCAACATTTCTATGTGAATTCATTTCTATTTTTAATTCTTTTATTTCAGTCACTGCAAAATTTTCGTATACAATTCTTCTATAATAATTGGATTCTGCGAACAAGGAACTCGCACTATATCGCTTTTCTCATTTCGTTACCAGTCGCACATCTACACGATTAGGAACATTTCTCTTCATTTTATCGAATATAGTATTGTTTATTAATTTATAGAGATTTTTTTCGAAATCTGTTCGAGTAGACTTTCCAAATCTTCTTTTTATTTCTATATAATCTAGAAGCAGCCTATTTTTAACTAATGGCTTATAGTATCTCGTACATTTGTGATTAATTCTGCTGATCAATAATATGGAAGTGCTACGTTCGTGTTTATGAGTTGATTTCCTAAAAAGTAAAGAAGTGACAGTGTTGTTCATCTTACATGGTTCTTGCATCATTGTTATTTGTGTCCTCCCCATGATACTTTCTTCTACTCTAGTAAATCATCAGATTTAGTTTCTACAATCGTTAGATTTGATATTGGTAAATATAATTTATTTGATCCGGATACTCTTATCCAGTGATCCTTCAAGCAGGTTCAACATTTCTTATCGATTATAGATTAAATAGTAAAGTCATTTTATCAATCGTAGACAAAACTTTGATATGCTTTCGGTCGATAATTTAATTGATAATTTAATAAATAAATTTAATAAATTTAATAACTAAATTTATAATTAAGTAATAATCAAATATTTTAAATATATTAAATAATAATTAATATATATTTACATATATTATTATATATAATATTTAATACGTATATATATACGAATGAATATATTTGTTTGTGTTCATGCGAAAGTAACATCCTTTGTCGTGAATGTATATATGATCAGGCCTTTAGTTGCAGACATTAGTTTTATAGCTGTGACCTCGTTATGACGTCGTATTTCTTAAATATACAACTGTCGTTGAGTCCTAATACGCATTTTGCTTACATTTGATTCAAGATAGGTTTCCTCGTACAAGGGACAAATGCTTTCAGATTTTTAATGAAACTTATTTAAGAAAACTCGTTCAGATCTTTGCTGAAGCGTAGTAGTCGTATAACATTATTTTTGTGGATGCTAACACTTTATCTGAAATTCTGAAAGGATCGATAATTTCTACATTATTTTCTTCTTGTAAGGTTTCGTTGTCAGTTTCGTTGCAGTACTTATCTTACGGGGAGTAGAGTTCTTCATCGAACGAGCTCGTATCGGCTAACGAAAATACATATCTGTTTATATAGAGCATTTTAGCTGAAGGAGATCAACTAAATATTTTCTTTGTTTTTAATGCTTTGAAAAATGTTTCTGACGTACTTTGATTGATATCAAATGAGGTATAGCATGAAAAAAATGTATATTCAGGTCATTTTTTATTGATCTTTTCATGATTGATATTCTTTTTTTCGCTAAGCGAGTATTTTTTTCTATTGCACCTTTTAGGGAATAAAAAACTACATTTAAATATATCCATATTATGATTTTTAAATAATTTTAAATACACAAACAGTGATAAAATTGTAAGACAATGTTATGATAGATGATATGTAAATTTATCTTTTATGTTATAAAGGTTCATGTTGATGTCTTTCGGCAGTGATACACTTTTTGAGACGAACAATTGCAAATTATGATGCTTTTTTAATTCTGTTGTTTTAATATGTTTTTAACTCTTAATTTCTGTTGGTATAAAAGCACAAGCATTCATGTGATTCTTCATGTTTTCTAGAGTAGATGGCCGTTGGTAAACTTTTTGTTGTAGTTTTCCCCAAACAAAAAAGTCTAATGTAGTGAGATATATCTAACAATTTAGATATTTTCTATTTAATATTTGAGGAGCTGTCCATGAAATTGATGCTGTGAAGTTTTTGATGAAGCGATAGGTAACATGGGTGAAATTTCAGTAACTTCAATATATTTGATATTCTTGATGTACTAATATTAATTTCTTGTTCCAATTTCAATACTAACATGTAGATTTTGGTCAATAACAATAATAATATTTCTTATATTTGTCTCATGCGTAATAGTTCTAGATCTTTTAGGGTTTCTTGTTTACAACAACCGGTTTGTTCACATTTTTTAATTATTTTAATGTATTACGAACGTGATAAACAGTTTGGACCATGAAATTGTTTTGTCTACAATTAGCTTTCTTACGCACTGTTTAGCTTGACTGTAAATGTAAATCAGTTCAATCCTTTCTTGCTTCTAATAGTAAATCATCATAAGACACTTATATACACTGATATATTAATGATCTCTTAGTGGTCAGCTAGGGAATAGCCCCTGTTCATATTTATTGATAAACATATTGACAACTTATCATTATCAATGGATATCACTTTGAAAGTTAATAACATCAACAGTATGTTTGCACACCATTCTAATATTATATTACACTTTTATCAAATGTTTGTAGTCTAAGGTCATTTTAAAGTCATGATAGAGATATACTTAATCGTATTTTTTTAACCACTACAAGATGCTATAGAATGAAATATATGTTTACTGAGTAAAAAATATCGACGACTTCGAAAAAAATCTATAAATAATGACTTAATAAACGAATTTTTTTTCTGTAATATATCTCTTTTATAACCAATGAAAGCAAGTTATAAACATTTCTCATACGATTAAACCTTTTCATAGAGTATTCGTGACCATGAGTATGGTCTCATTGTACGGATGAGCCTGTTACGAATTTTTGCGTGAATAGAATCCAGCGTGTGAATAAGTAATGTTATTTAGAAATAAGATTTATAACCCTATAAAATAATTTTGTAAATCTTTAACAACAGTTATGCTTCAATAAAAATAATTGTTCCTCTAATATGATAATAATCATATTTTTATATTTATAATATAAGAAAGCAATCACTCAACATTGTATTAATTATATAAAGAATGATTACATATAATTATAATAATTACATCAAAAATATAAAAACAATTATTTTTTACATTTTGTATATTTAAATATTTTATAAATAAATATTTATTAAAATTAATGAGTAAAATTAATGAAAAAATTTATTATAATTAATACATTATAATAAAATTAAATTAAAATACACTAATATAATTAATACATTAACACTAAAACATCGACAATAAAGACGAAACTATTTTTACCAAAATCAATTAAAATGACTGGTCTTTAAAAAATACGTAATAATAGAATATTTTTATATTTATTGATCTATTATTTTCTTATAAAAGGAATTTCATATTATATAATATATTTTTGGTATTATTAACCTATCTGGTATCTAAATGAGGGTTGGCACATTTTACCATTTACATATTAATAACAACAAAAAGTATAATGCTTTAGTAACAAAAATATTAAAATAAATTTTCATTTTAAAGTTATTATTCTTAGAGCATAAAGTAAAATATTAAGTATAACATGTTATAATTTGTTACATTTCTTGGAAACGTAGTTTTTCTTCTGAATACATTCTTCGCATACAGGTATCTGTTTTTTACAGATATTACAAATTGTGGTAGTCTTATTATTATGACAGTATCCTGTTTGACACCATTTGCATGAACAAAGTGAACTTTTTGAAGTTCTTTGCATATTAACTTTTCGTGCTTCCATCCCTAGTTTTACATTTTCTGCAGTATTTTTAGTCCATCTGTTAGTTGAAATATAAAATGTTTTTTTTATGATATCTTTTTAGCTGTTGTTTCCTTATATAAGACCTAAATGTTGCAAAATACTTGAAGTGGTCATCTTCTTGATCTTGATTTGACGTTATATTTCTTTGCCATTTGGTCTACAATATCTACACTAAATTTAGTCTTATTATAAAATTCAACAGTTTCAGTTAAGCGCTTGTTACTCTTTTCAATTCTGGCCAATTTATTTTGAATTTAATACAAAAACTTTCTTCTTCTGCCTACTTTGTAAATTGTAAGAATAATCCCATTTGATCTACAAAGTAATGATAAAATCATAATATTTTTTTTTCACATATCCTGTGGGACCGAATATGTCTTTGAAAATATTATGAAGTGGTAATCTTCCGGTAGTAGAACCTTTTTGTATTTTTCCCAATTGGTTCCATCTGTGGCAATTTCATTTTTATGATCTTATGATCTTATAGAATACTTTCATTTTCATCTTCAGAACTTAAAAGCACCCGAGCAAGTCTATTTTCTTTACGTAAATTCAATATATTTTCAAATTCACTTTCTGAGGATTTCTGAACATTTTCTTCCTCTATAATCTTATTATTATTATTTTTATTATTAAAAAGTTCAATTTCATTTTCTTTTTGTTTATTTTCACAGTTATAGAATTCATCATCCTCAGTATCACAGCATTCCATTGGTATATTGTAAAATTCTACAAATGTGTGTAAAGTTCTACAAACCGAGGAAATTGATTGATTCGAGTTCGATAAACAGATTTTAGAACTCTTTTACACTTTGACAAATACCAGTTATTTTGACTAGTATTGGTGTAATATAAGTAGTCATGATACAAAATTATTTGTTTCGAATAAATAGAAAAAAGAATAAAATTTATTATATTATTCCTTTAGTTATTGCTGCAAACATCATTACATAATTGCGGAAAGAAAATGTAACATGAAGTAGAAATTTAAAAATAAAATTATAAAACTAGTCATTTTGATTGGTGCTTTAGTATTAATTTATATCATTCTATGTATATATTATTATAATTTATATAATTCTAATATTAATTTATAATTCCTAGTAATGTAATTCAGTGTAATATATTCTGAAACGAGGATAACAATTAACATTCCAATTCTTACATTTATACCTGGTTTCATGTCCTTCGTCATTCTTATTAGAAACGACGCATCTTTAACTTCGGTTTTTTTCTATCGATACATGAATTGAAGGAAAATGTTTCTTCGTTAATCGCGAAGGATAATTATTGCCTGTTCGTTAATCATGATAAATTGAACTCCGATGATACTTTTTGAGTATTTCCTTGATTAATTTTATTTGCCATGAATATAGTTGTTTTTATTTTATATTTATAAGAACAATAAGCATTCCACATGAAAATGTCTATTAGATAAAAAAAAAAATGTATAGTACCACTTCTAATTATGAGTTGAATCGATAATATTTGCGACTATGTCAGCCTTATTTACTATGTCCTTTGAATTGTTATAATCTATAACACATACATACTTTTGGACAGCCTCTTTCCTTTCATGTCTGAACTGTTGCAAATTTTGCGGTATGTGTAGTAGAAAGCATGCAGACTTTTTTTTTGTCAACCCATTTCATCACTAATAAATAATTGGATGAAGGAGCAGACATCTGTTCTCTTTTTAACAGATCTTTAATCTTCGGCATTCCTTTTCGGTTTTTCTTTATATCCCGCGTACATTTATATAGTTTTCATGTAATGGAAGAAATAATGCTGGATTTAAATACCAATTATTTATGTAAAGAGTGGGTTTCCTAAATAAAGTTTCATAAATGATAATTGTATTGCTTTCGATTTTCCAATATCCTTGTTTTCAATTTTCACAGCAGTATATGATCTAACATAAACAATTATATTTTATATATATTCTGTCATACAATCACTTACAATAAACGATTGTATGCCAAATCTATTCCTTTTTGAAGGAATGTATTGTTTAAAAAACAATTTTTCTTTGTACAAAAAAAGACTTTCATTTATACACATTGATAAGAATCAGTAAATTATTTTTGTAACATGTCAATTATGTTCTGTATTTTGCTTTAGTGATCTTGAGTGGGTTCGACTTCATTGATGAAATGTAACATTCGTAATAAGTTACAGTAACAGTCTCTAGATATTATTGTTCTAAAAATATCGCTCTATAGATATGTATCTTTATTTCAGTACTTTGTTAATAATAATTTTCTATTGCGTGTTATTTCTAATAATACAGAAATAAAGCAAAAGTCGACTATATTCAGTGCTCAGAGCGAAAGGGTTAAAAGCAAAAAGTATATTTAGATAATCCCTTTCAGTCAATACATTGGTATATCGACAAAGTTTGTCTTTAATATGTCCTCATTTACATTTCTCCTCCCAGATTTCTAAATGGTCTTATACTTGTATTTGGCAAGTTTTCGTAAAGTAGAATCTTTTACTCAATTTAGCCATATCAATGGATTATAACTAGTGAAGAAATTAAATTGGATTCCATATGCATATGGACATATATAATTAATATGGATATATATATATATATATATATATATATATATATATAATTAGTATAGATATACACTATATTATATAATTGCGTTTCACATACCCATGAGCATATATAATTAAATATAGATACTATAACAATAATTAAGTAGGGAATATATGATTGTGAGTAATTTGTTTTCTATTGTAGAATAGATATATTCCTCTTTTAGTATTCAAACAATAAAACAACAACACTGTCTTTGATTAACAACAAATTCGGATAAAGATATTCGTAATAAAAAATAGTAAGTATCTTTTTCATTTCTTTTGACTGTGTGATCATTTTATGAAAAGTGATCATTTTATTTGATTTTCTAGACAACCATTTTTTTGTTGTCTAAAAAGTAAAATAACATTGTTTTTGAAGGACGCGTAAAAGACTTAATACATATCTCAGTACATAGTAATTACCCGGATTTTTTTAATTTCGGCACATCATTTGGAAACATAATGTTTTCTTTCATCAGTTCGCTCCATTTGTGACATATCTTTCACTGAAACTGGACATTTGACTTCGATGAGATTATCTGCATCAATTAACCCGTCGAAAGAAGCCGCCAAGATTAGTTAATTTTTATCAATTATTAGACCACTACTTTCAATATCAAACCCACAATAGTTAGAGAGTTGTTTAATTATCATAGCTCTTTTAATAAAAGAAAAAGACAATGGTAAAGATAATTGATACAAATTCATGTTGCGAAAATAATATAATGACAATACGATAAGTAATTTGCGTTACTCGTGGAAGGTGAATTCATTATGATCATGGAAGTAATTACATTTGAAAATTGGTTCACAGGAGGACGTTGTTATCCTTGGATGACGACGTATCGAATTAGAAACGAAATTTCTCAATACACAATACAGAATACAAACTTCGTTATCCAGCGACATTTTCCACATCTATAGAAGAATGATCATTAGTCTTTCTTTTATCACTACCAATTATTTTCTACTATCACAGTCTTCTCCTCTGCATTATTTTCCGCGAAGTTCCTTGTACACTCGAGAGTACAGAACAGAAGGACTGATCTTTCACATTTCTCCCTCTTTTCGAAAATATACCTCCTCGACTAAAATGTTGTCGACGAATATTCTTATTTAACGATTTTTAATCGTTCCTTGAAGAAAGATTATGTACTATGAAAGACTTGGGTTGGGTCGTACTCTTGGATGGACCATACTAGAGAAAGGTAGAAGAAAGAGAGTTAATTGACGGAGAAAGAGGGAGAGGAGAGAGAGATCCTGGTGGTTCTACCCACTTAAGGAAAATTCGACGAAACTATTACTTCACTTTGTCAAGGAGATATTAATCAACTGTCAATTATCAGGTTTTGAGGGATTACCTGATGCCGTCCACCATTTAATAACACTGCAAACTTTACACATTCTAGGTAATCATGATTATATAAGAAATGGATAGATAAGAATTGTTCTACTTTTCATCTCGAATAGACGATTCTTGATTAAATTCGATGGTTTCAGAGTAGCAAAAACAAATAATCTGAAACAAAATTGCCTCGTTAATTTTGGATGCAACTTAAGATTTTGAACTATGAAAATATAATTGCTTCAAAGATAGCATGAGCACTGATTCCATAAAATATATATTGAAAATTTGTCAAATTCTCTCCCTGACATAAGAGTGTATCATTGATTGATTCGTTTCTAGTCGGACAAGCTTCTTCGTTTAATAATTTTTACAATTCTGAAAATAAGCTTATACTTTGATTTTAAGCTTATGAGTTAATACATATATATCTTCAGCGGATGCGGACATACATTTTGGCCTCTAATGGAAATTGCATTGTTATCATGAATTATTTGTATCCTTTGATTTTCCTTATATATGATTATTTCGGCTTTTAATACGATGATCTTAAAAAAAAAAAAATTGAAATCTTTCGGATCAGTTTTCGACTAGTCTATTGAATATTGCTAAGACTTCAAGTTGCAATTCAAGTGCATTATGGAGGAGAGAGTGAACGGTCTCGGCGAAACTGATATGTATAGCGACCAATATTTTTTTCTCGACAGTAATACGAATTAATATTTGTCGTGTTTCTTTGAACTTGACTCGGTTTAGTTTTACGTCAGATACTGACGATAATTTATCTAACCAGCTACTTCGTGTGCGCTTGTTTCCATAGGAATTTTGATAAAGTGACGAAATAAGTTATACGTCTGTTGTGCATTCTCGATTCTATCTCATATTAGAAAGAAAATTATAGTGAAGATTGTAGTTTTGTCTACAGTAGGGGGAATAATTTCAATTACAGATGATATAGAAAACAATATATCTGAAGAATGAATATAGGAGAACATAGAAAATGAGAACAAAATTTGGCAATATTCAAGAATTTCTAGAATAATTAAATTACTAGAACAAAATTATCACAGCTTTAAAAATGGTGATTCGCTTTACATTTATATTTGTTTTATTTTATAAAATATTAAATTTAGACATTTGTTTTTTTTTCTGTAAAATAACAAATATAAGAAAGATTAAAAACATTCTTTTTTAAAATTTCGACTGAATGTGGTAGAAGAAATTGTAAAAACTGTTTATATTGTTGTGCGTTATACGGTTTTTGCACTCACGCTCGATATTTTCCTTGCTAAAATTTAAGAATGTATCACCTACGAATCCACTTAAACAGGAGGTGAACAGGTGATTTATACCATTCTTAAAACAAGTTTCCCGTCCCGCTAGCGGGAATTTTTATCTTTTCAGTTCATTTGGTAGTGGAATCAGCGGAAAGTTGATGAATCAAATACGTTTGCCAGTATTTGACTAAGGAGTCACCCAAATCTTCCCTAATTTTTAGACCTTTAGGTTCTAGGTAACATTCAATGCTTACTATTAGCTTCAATTTATTTCTTTCTAAATAGGCACTTTTAGGACTTGCACGAATCTTGAGGCCAGCCAGATCTTGCTTTTTGATGCAATAGACTTTTTGTTAAAGAGATTTTTGTCAATAAAAATACCAGTAATAAAATTATTATTCGATAGGAAACAAACTTTTGCCTTAGAAAAGTTTCGTATGTGGTTAGTTAAATGCATTTGAAGAGGGGAAAAATTAGAAGGAATCAATCAGAGGAAAACTATAAAATCAGTCAGTGTTTGTCTTTCTGTAATACCGGTTACCAATTAGGTAGTAATCTGCAGTTAATTCTAAGTTTGTATTCTGTATTTGTTTAAACCGTATCTCGAAATCTGTAAAATCTATATCCTAAATCAGCATATCTTAAGACTAATAACAAGTCTGTATTTTAAATTTGATCGTGAACCTAATAAATTTATAAGACTTTGCCCAAAAATTGATAAGAGCGGCACTTAACATTACCCACTTATCCATTTGAGACAAAAAGCTACCTTGGTAATCCACTTGTAGAAAAGGTAAGCAATGTGGAATTGCTATTCTAATACTGCATCTATTGGGTCACATCCTCTAAAGCAAATTTATCTATGACATATCCTCATATTTTATCTTATGGATCTCCAGTCGCGTTCAAATTTACTTAAGATCAATTCTTAAAGATATAGTTTTCGTAATATGATCAAAAACTAACCAATATTAAATTACGTCAGTAGAGCGTAACATCTTGTTTTTTTGGTTATTCTTCGACGATCTTTTATTAAGAAATCGTGGAGTTGATGCAATGAATGATGAATTCTCGTTCAAAATCTAAGAAACTAGAAATTAACAAACAATATAACCAAGCGATTCATAATCCTTGTAGATCAAAAAACGTTTCTGCACCTTAAACATCTTCGCATTGTGTAAATAATTCTGTATTGTTATAATTTTACGAACTTCATACTAGCAACAAAGATTACCTCTATTTTTAGAGATTACTATAAAAATTAACGAAATTGAGATCACTCCCAGAAGAAGTAATAAGGATTATATTTTTGGCCGCCTTAACTTACATACTTATAATACAATGACAGAACACAACGTAGCATTGTTAAAACTTGTTATTAAAACAATTCCGTTATACGATGGCACGAATATTTCTCTTCGAGATTTTATATGACAATGTAATCCGGTAGTAATACTTGTATGATTATTAAAAACAAAAATCGTTGGAAATGCATACGATATCATCGATGCAGATGAAGATCTCAAAACGATAGATGACCCATTGCAACTCTTAATAACTTTCTTCGGAGAAAAAAATCAAACGTGCAATTGAATCGTGAATTATCTGAGATCCTTCAGGAGAGAATGTAGTTTCTTACAGTATATTCATTATAATAATGAATATTTGCATTGTAACAATGTTACAAGGCTCGAAATAAAGAGGCTATAAATGATATTAACTTTTTGAACTCTTTTGTCGAATATGATTCAGCATCAATTTTTATCACAGGAATTCCTATGTCAAGTCACACTTTTAAATTATCAATTTAAACATGCATTATATTTTATAATACATTTTTTTTTGTTTTCTTAAACGTCTAATAGTTATAGCGATTAGATTTACATTAGAAGTAAGTTATCAAATACGTCATCGAACTGGTCACACTGCTAATAAATGCAGGAAATCCCTACAAATAAACAATCATGAGACGCACAACTTAAACATAGAAGTATTAATCTGCCAAATATGCAAAAAACGAGGTCACGATATATTGCGATGTAGATTCCAAAATAATTTCACCTCACAGAGGGTCAGCATTGTTCGAGATTCATTAGTCACTTATCAAATATGTAACAAAATGGAACACTCAATTAAAACTTATCGTTAAGATCAATCTATAACATTATGTCAATATTGCGAAAAGACAGGATACTTTGCGAATAATTGTATCGAGAGAATACAATAATTTTTGCATATCCAGCAACAAACACTACGTTAAGTCCGAGATAAATAAGCAATAACCAACCTATATGCGAATATTTACCACGAGGTACGCTTATAGGGAATAACAAGGGTATAGATTAAAAGATTGCCAGATTTGCGTGTAAATCAATTTATACCGAGAACCAGGAAACTTTGATAGTCCTTCGGTGGACAATATTCAGCGGGAAACTTAAGTATAGTTGCACGACGCAATGACAAAATTGCAAATTGGACAAAATCAAATGATTCAAGAGATGCTAAAACAGTTGATATTCAGTTAAATACAGAATAGATTTCCAACGATTCAAATGGATATTTTGGAACTAAGTTTGCCGATAACACTTATGCTCGGATATCGGATCGAAATTTAATTTAATTAAGAAAAATTGTGTACCAAAATTTTTACACATAGATCAAATTAGTTACCCACTGATAATAGATATATTAAGATTAAATGAAATTAATAATGATTCTGTGTACACAATAGGATAAGTAAAATTAACACTTCTAGATATTCCGATCAATTTTCTCATCGTGAATAAAAACTTTCAAATTCAATAAGGTAATATATTAGGAAACGACTTCTTTCAAAATACCGGGGAAAAAATAGATTACTCAAGGCATTTTCTGTTTGTTTTCGATAAGAAAATTATTACTATACTATTCAGATGTAAAAACATGTTTTATGTGCACATAAGAAATACAGATTTAAAGGAAGGATATCTGCCAAAGTTACAAATAGTAGAGGGGACGAAATGTTAATAAACATGAACGGAAGGGCCACTATCAATCACTATACACGCTATGAAGGTGTAGAGATAGTAGTACCTACTGTCATCAATTACTCAATGGATAAACGTGAAAAAGTTAGACTATTTCCTCATTAGGGAAAATATGTGACTGTTCCAACGAAGATCCGGTAAATAATAGATTGCAAACGAATAATTTAGATAACACCACAGACAATAGCTTAGTTATAAATCAGAATATATTTTTCTCCAAAAATAGAAATACAATCGCAATCCAAGAAAGTTTCTTTCGATATTTTACTTCTAAGGAATAACCAATCAACCAAAAGAACTTTAGTTGAAAAAAATTAATAAAATACATTCCGAGATTAATGAATTAAATAAACATAACCTAAGAAAAAACATATGACCATTTAATCAAATTGTTCTTGGAAATACGAATTTCTTCACAAAATAACTTATGTTGAGAAACTCAGTCCCCTTTGAACGAAATTAATAACGAAGAGTAACCGAACCAAACAAATCCATATCAGTACTTGAACCATATCAGTACTTAGAACGATTTAAATTAGATTATTAAATTACTTTTGAGATTAGAACACTTAGATGAGCAAAAAAAAACTGCAATAAAAAATCTTTTATTAAAAAAATTCTTTCTGTTGCCGTAAATAAAGATAGATTTTATATTCTAGGGGAACCTCTATCATCAACGACAATACTACAACATCAAATAGCAACTAAAGATAATCTCCCTGTTAATTCTAAATATTTTAATTTTATAAGAATTAAATTAATGCGTAGGTCCAAGAATTATTAGGTAAAGGAATAATAAAACCCTCTCAATCATCGTATTATTCACCCGTTTGGATAGTTCTGAAGAAATGTGATTCGCAATTTCGATTAATAAGAGGTAGCGAATGATATTTGACCATCATATGTTGAATGAGAAAACAATGAGCGACGCTTACACGTTATTAAATATAACTGATATATTGGACCAATTTGGAGGAACGCAATACTTCTCACTTTTCGATATGAAATCTGATTTCCACCAAATCAAAATGAATTTAGAAGACAGTTATTGCCCAGGAAAAGTGCGTCATTACTTTCTTCGAACAGTGTGAATTCGACAGAATGCTGTTTAAATAAAAAAATGTTCCCTTCCAGCGGTTAATAGAATAGTTGTAGAATTACAAGGAAAGGAATTATTCGTATATATGGACGAAATAATAATCTTAGTTTCTACCTTATCTAAGCCTCGAAGAAAATTCGAGATGTTCATGGACTAGCTCTATTTACAATTTAGATTTCCAACCTAACAAATGTAAGCTCTTGAAATAGAAGGTAACATTTTTGTGACACATCATAAATAAAGATGGGGTAAGACTGATTCGAAGAAAGTTCAAATGGTTCGAGAATTCCCAATAACTAGGATAGCCAAAAATGTTCAACAATTCCTTGAACTAGAAGGATATTATGAATGCTTTACCCTTTTTTCCACAATTATTACGATTAGTTAAGCTTTTAACCAAACTATTAAAAAATAATAAAACTTGAAGGATTACTTATGCAAAGTATCTGTACTGCTATATCCCTATTTCAACATTCTATTATTTCAATTAACAATTATGGATCATGTGGCAATACATTTCTGATATATTCTTGTGCACTCTACTGTCCTTGTCATGTTTGGTATATTTGATGCTGCTCCATATTTCAATGAAATTCTCTACTATTGTGTCTGATACCATTTCTGTCATCGTTCTATAAAAATTTTGGGAATTCGCGAGAAACTGAGTACGGTTTATCCGATCAAAGGAAGAACAATCTTTATATCAGATCCAATACATAAAAATTTTTTGTTACAAAACTGACGATTGCGGCAGCGTTCGACAACTAATTATAACAATTTTGATATAATCTTTTGATTTGTCTGCGATAAAAGTGATATCTTTTAAACAAACAATCCTTGCCTCTTCCTCTGAAATTTCTGACATAAACCTGTATACTGTGTCTCATAAAGCTTAAGATACAATTGTATAGTATTTTAGATTGTTACTCATGTATTACTTGAGAAACAATCATTTATCGCGGCACAAAGTCCTTGTAATTGCAAATATCCACCACCCTTGGATATTATTCTGGATACTATACAGACATTGGCATTCAAATTTTTTTCTGATATGTCATCTTAATTTTACTAATCAAACCAAAATATACTAGTTCTTTCTCATGCTATAACACAAGATCGGATACTTTTCGAATAGATAGATCCTCGTACATTTTAATTTTATGATGCTAAGAAAACCATTGCAGGATTCTGAAACTAAATGCATATCCGTTACTGTACAAGAAAAAAGAACATGCATTATTGTTAAAAGCATGCTATTTATAAAGTATAAAATATTTACTATTAGACACCTTGGCAATTACAATGAATTTTTTTTAGTATTTATATTTGATGTTTTATTTGCAAAGGAGATGGAGAGGAATTAGAAATATTCGCGTTTACCGTATAGATTTCAAACATGTGTTTTGTACATTTCCATTTTATGTGTCCAACGGATTAGATTGACTTCCTATTTTTTTCTTGAAATATTAGTTTTTATTTCTTCTCCCTTCTTTCAATAGATTTTTAGTGCTTCGACCAGAGTTTATTGATCTTGTTTTTTCTTGTAAGATTTCTTTCTAGTTACTAACATTTCTCGTGGGACCAAAATGATGAGCCTATTGAGCTTCGACCGACTAGGAAAAAAACGGAATTATAAATCTAGATGCTTGTCAGTGTATTACATATTGCTTATCAAATCTCTACGTTTTTAATATATGGAATATAAAAGGAACTACATATTTTTTTTAAATATTAACAATATCTTAGAAACTTATATCCATGGACATGAAGAACTGGATACATATTTCCTTATTTTTGAATAGAATTTTCTGTTGGAAGGTTATTAAAATGATCGTGTGAGTTACAGTGGCTTTTCCGTATGAGCACCGTGAAACGAATTTTTTTTTGCATTTGGAATAGCTAAAAATCTCAGTTTACGCATACAAACAAGCAGGAAATCATCTATTTCACTGAAATATATAGTATTTAAGCGAGTATGTTGAAATCAGTAATTAGGGTACGAGTTTTTTCTTTTTTATCGAGGATTTCGAGAAGCGCCACTATACAACTTTCTCAGTGTAAAATGTTGAAAACAGAGAACAGGCATAATTCTTGAGAACAATGAGAGCAGGCCTAATTCTTGACCGATTTTGTTAAATAAAATTTTATTTTAACGATTAAAGATTTAATTAAGAATACCATTTTTTCGAATTTTTAAAAAGATTTTATATTTGTGCATAAACTATTTCCGAAAATACACTATTCCTTAACATGATTTTTTCAAACAAATTAAAATTCTTAGCAACTTTGAAACAATGACTCTAGGGATACTAGATTGAACTTTAATCTTTAAAATGATCCTGTTCATCAAAATCAGTCAAGACATGTCTGTTCTAATTATTGGCTTAAACCATTATAAAACTAGGGATGAAGAATAGCCTTAACTTTGGAGTTAAGGTTTTTTCTATTTCAAGGATTTTTCTTAATTTCTTGAATAATTCAAAGCTCTTTTCTAACTTCCGATGTCCTTTTAGAGATTTAAACTTAATACGATCCTATTTTTGGTACATTTTGATAATATATACAATGGTATTTTTATTCGTAGATAATAATTTTGTACTTTCACGATAAGATAAATCTTTTTCTCAGTAGAATAGCCGTTTATAGAAACTACGTTGTATTTCTTTCTTTATGCGCCATTAATTCAGTTTGATTGAAGACTTTAGACTGGCATATGAACATAACATTATTGATAGATATACAAAATATAAACATTCTCAATCAATTTGTTGAATTTCGAATACATAAAATTTATTTCTATATATTTACATTACATAAATAGTGTTATATATACAATTTAATTAATTAATAATATAATTTTAACAATATAATATGTAATTTTAACCGTTAGTATTTTATTTTGCTACGAAGACATCCACCATTTATTTTGTATATCAGGTTGCTCCACTGTGAAGATATCCTGTTTATAACATGATTACGCTCAAGATGCTTTGTCATCGTTGGTGTTGAAAATTGTTATCTGCAGTTAAAACATGTTACCTTTGTAATATTGAAGTGAATGTATAAGCTTTTTTATTGTTAAAAACATGGAAAAAAGAATTACTACCATTTTTGAAGGAACGAAACTAGTAAGCGTACTGAATCCGATATTTTGACTAGTAGTGGAGAAAAAACGAAATAAAAACAAACACATTATTACTTAGTGACACTATCATAAGATAGGACACAAGGAGATAACGCAACGGACGAAAACAAATGAAACGTTTCGTATTTATCATATGTACATATATCATATTAAATGTAGTAGTATAGATGGGTAGTCATATGTGATTACCAAAGACACAATTTGTTGAGAGTATGCGCGATAAACTATCATGCCAAATGACATATTCTCTTTTCTTTTGTCATCATAAATTACCATCATTTGTGTACGTAATGTAGGTGATGTAACTATTATATATTTCCCTGCTTTTTCTTCTTACTATTGTTCTTATTATCATATTAATATATTATATATTATTATTATAATAATAGTAGTAGTAATAGAAACAATATGAAGTGAAAAACTGCTACAGAGGAAACCATAAAAAGATAGCAATGGGAGAAAAATATTGTAGATAATGTGGAAACAAACACGTATTCCATTTTTATAAAAATAATATATAAGATTTAAATTATATTTATAAATTATTAGTTTTAAAATAATAATCGAGAAATTTATATACTTAATATGTATCTGTTATCAAACCAAATTGTATCATTGCTATATCCTATCTAGCAGAGATTATTGCGAAACTCATGTCAACCATTAGTGGAGGAAATAAATATAAGATTTAACAGTAATATCTTACTAAACTATCAAATAACGAAAAAAAAGAATAAATTAGTTGATTATTTTTTTCAGTTTACATCGATGCAATAAAAAAAACAACGGAATCATTCAGCTTCCAACCTACGATTCTTGAATTACGAGTCTAAGTGTTTGCAACTGTGCTACATATTGCTCATAAAACTCCAATTTCCTATATATCCTCAAAACTTAAATCTGTTGATATGAACGAGTCTAAGGACATGTATTTCCCTATTTTTACTATAGATACATTTTTACCATTCATCCTTTCCCGCCACGGAACTGATCTCCGCGCCGAAAGTGTTAACATTGCGCGTGGATTGTTTATCTTGGAAGAAAAGGGACTTTTCTTTAAAATAATATACTCGTAACTTCTATATAAAGTATATAAACTTATTTAATAGATACGAAGTGTTTGATTAATAATTAAAAATAGTGAAAGAATAATATATGAGGAAGGATATATTTGGCGTTAGAAGTGAAAGGGTTAAAATGCCCGTATGAGTTATCGTCATTTCTCCATGTGAACATTGTGAAGCGTAGAAAATATACATCATTCATGCATATATATGAAAATCTGTAGAGGGAGGCATTTATAGTGATCAGTTAGTGATGCTTTCAATATTCTGAAACAACAAATAAAATTCCTATAAAAGATTTCTGTTGTAACAATGTTATTAGCAGAATTGAGAAGTATTTTCAATTAATATTTAATCATCAGGTCCTGCATTCTAAGTATATATGAATGTTGATGAAGGGAATAAAGATAGAGAACAGATTGTGTCTATTACTATCTTATCAAAAGCCTTTTCTGTGGTATTAGTTAAGATCATCGATTGACTCTGTTTTATTCTAACAAGTTATTTTAGTTGACATGTTCTACAATTTTGAACATATTCTTCAGTATTTTTTTTTATTTTACTACAGAAAAGATTATTACAGAATCTTAATTCTGTTATAAGTTTTACACCTTACCTCCAGCAATGGATAATCAAAGATATTCTTTTATTACTTTTAATAATAAAGATATTCTTTATTATTAAAAGTTGATCTTGAAATAGAGTTTTGAGGAGAAAGTTGCATATTATTAACACTATACTTCGATCAACAGTTTAAAGATAATACAGAAATGGTTTCAATAATTATGCCATACAGAATAAATTGACGAATACAATACATCGTTGTGAAATAATATTTTCAAAGAAGTAGATAAATGTGTCTTGAAAAGTACATTGGACGAATGGGAAAAAAAATTACATC
>NC_057690.1:8575811-8587963 GCF_014466175.1 Vespula pensylvanica | reverse complement strand
AGATAAATGTGTCTTGAAAAGTACATTGGACGAATGGGAAAAAAAATTACATCACCAGATTGAAAACCACTAGAAGATATTTATTCAGTATATTATTTAGAAAAATTTCGGATTGTTGTGAAGAATTGAGAGATTCGATGATCAAAAATCTAGTTTTGATAAAGGTGCAACAAGGAAGAATAAACGACATGAAACCACGAATCAAGAAGAAATTAAAGAAAGAAAAGAAGAAGATACAAAGAATATATAAAAATATAAATATAAAGGAGAAGTAATCAAATTGGAAATACGCAGGAAACATTATTATCCCTATTAACAAAAAATTCCGCAATCATCGCAAAGAATTGAGAGGATCAATTGCGGAAATAAATAAATGTACACGTTATTTAAGAAAATAAATCAAACGAACAAATTGCTTACGCAAACGTTGCAACGGTTCAATTCAAAAAATGATACAGATGTAATTGCGATGAATGTCAGAAATTACAAATTTTAATATATTCTAATGGTTATCTATACATTTTCCAAATGCAGGTGGAATCTTTGAAGATTAAGCAAAGTTAAGGCTTTCTGCGGAATCATGGGCAGCGAATGAAAACTGACAAATTTACAAACAGAGGATTGAAAAGAATTTCATAACAAAGGTATTTTTTTTTAATTTCATGGATAAGCATGAGATAAATTGTTACTCCATGTGTAGCATTATGAAATCGTTGCTTGTTGAAGACTGGAACAGTATCCTCAGAAAATATATGGAAGTATCCAAAGAAAATATATGGAAATCATACTTCTACAAATTGGTATTATTAAGAGTAAAAAATTCAGACATTTCTTGATGGAGATTGCGGCGGAAAGGAGATAAAGCGTATGCAAGGTAGTCCATATTTGATTTATTGCACAATACCATGAAATTTGCAGAATTTCTATAAGTTCATAGAAAAGATTTTTTGTAACGTGAATAATTAAAATTTATTGGGATATAATTTGTGTATAATAAAAAAATAAATATCAGTGAATGTGTAAATCTTCGAAATCACAACTTTCTTTCTTAATCTAAAATTAATATATATTTGCTATCTCGCAGTTGCGGGAAGGAAAAAATTAATATCATTATTTCTATTCAGAAAAAATCATAAACAACATATGCGATAATTTTTCTCTCTGTTGTGCAAATTTTTTCTTCCTTTATAATAACTTTATAAAATGAACAAAGCACACATAAGTAAACGATTACCATTCATCCGCAATACTTCGATCAAGAGAAATAAAAAATGGATTTTTAACATTTATACAGCAACTATCGCGAAGGATAAGGAGACCACTGATGTGACGTATTCAATGGCATCATCGATGTATTGGAAAAAGAAAGTGTTGAGCGAATATGATGTCGAAAAAATCGGTTCGTATGGGAGAAACCTGGACAAAGTTGCAGTTTTATTGGAGAAATTGTCAAGATACAAATTTTTCCAAAAATATATCCTTCGAATTCAGCGATTATAGGTCGTTGTTCATAAATGTAATGACCCTTAAGTATTCATAGTATTCAGAGAAACTTTTACATTATCCTTGGATAGTTGAACTAGGATCTTTTAATACTATTTACAGATTTTATGTGTCGCGCGCACAGAACAATTCGATATCAGCCTCGATAAATATACCTGTATCATAAGATTTAAATGATTTAAACACGAAAAACGTGATGAAATTCTAAGACAATATTATAAATTTTCAAATTGATATCCATCGCTAGTGATACACTTTTTGAAATGACCAATTGCAGATTATAAAGCTCTTTTAATTGTTTTAAATGGTATAAAAGCACAAGCATTAATTATACAGTTCTTCAGTAGTAAGTCGTTGTTATTAAACTTCTTCTTTTAGTTTTTCCTTAAAAAGAAAGTTTAATGGCGTCAAATCTAGCTTTATATAATCTATGTTTACATAACTTCCTTTTTTTCTTTAGTTAGTTGCAATATACGAAGGATTCGCAAAATGAGTTCGAATATAAAGAAAACCGCGTGACAGATAGCAGTGCTCGTCAAATGTAATGTTCATCGTGTGGAAAACAGAAATTATCGTCCTGAAAAACGACTGGATTAAAAGGGAATCCATCGGTTGAAGGAGGCAATCGCGTCCTGACAGGAAACGGAAAACTGAGAAGAAAACCGATTTCGCCAGTAGGCACTAGGAGAATAGGAAACAATAATGTAAAATTTAAGAACTCTGTTAGATATTTTGGGATGTATTTTGATAAGGAAATGGGATTGAGAATACACTGCTATTATCTAAAAGACAAAGTAGGGTTCTCGCAAGGTTATGGAGAATTATTAGTTAGCAAGGAGTGAGAATTTTGCTATGCGTTCTTGTCATGGAGTTCACACCGATGACATATGTGGCAGGAAGATGGTCCGATCTGTGCAGGGAGGGAGATCTTAAAAGGTTGAGTGCGTTGCAATGACAAGCTCTCTTATTTTTGACATCTACGAATTTTACGCATCGAAGAAGTCTATGCGTCGTTGTCGGCATACCTCTAATCGATCTCTAAGTTTATCAGCATTGGGAACTTTATAGTATTAGAAAAAATAGACACCCTGTTAGAAAAATAGAAATTATAGTATAGAAAAAGAGATGGTAAATCGCGACGCAAAATTTCAGGAGGAGAAATGCGTATTAGAAAACCGAGTTAGGCACGAAGTTATAGTTTTTTGGCAATCAAGATGAGAAGAGTCATATAAATACCGAACGATACTTCCTTTCTTCCTGGACGTCAGAGAGAGAATGAATGTCCGTTTCGTTTCTCCAAACTATTGTACTACATAGACTCTCACAGAGCATGGTGATTTCAAAGCCAAACTTGTTTCTGAATTTTCCCATGAAGGGGAAATGCGAGTATAGTAGGGAGAACTTGGTATAGCATCACATTTTTGATTGTCCGGTTTTCAAATCTTCTATTCTCCATCAGTTACTCTAGAGGAGATAATCGGCGAAAAAGTAATTTTCTTCTATGATCGGATACAGCCAGACGTCTCGTTTCTTCGGCTAAGGTCTTTTACCGGCGATTTTTGCAAAGAAACTCTTTCTATAAAGGGTAATTAGTTCATTAAATCCTGAATTGTCGGAATTATCGGAGTTCCTGGCGATGGAGGCGATGTAATCTTCTTAAGTTAACTTACTCTCAAACAAGAGAGAGTCGGGAATGTCTTTTTCTTTTTTTCCCAACCTCCAACACTTCCCAAATCTAAAGTCCTTTCCTCCTCCATCTTATCCTACGAGACAAGTATCAGGGATCGTGACCTTGTGAGTTGGTTTTTCTTTGGTTCCTCGTAGATGTAGCCGGATGATGTACGTGATAATTTATCATTGCATAGATGCCAGCTGCGGCGAAACTGACCACCCTGCCTTATCGGCTAGAGTTTTGGGTTTTTCGGGACCCGTTAACTCGGTAGTGGTGGTAGAGGAAAGTAGATAGCTGCGTTTGCCAGTAGACAGTCTCCTGGTTTTTTCCTTTACAATAAATATCAATTCTCTCTGATTCTTAGATCCTTAAGTCACATTCAGCGTTCACTATCAGTTCCAGAGTTATAAACGATTTAAAACTCCAATTTTTTCTTTTGTAAACATGCACTTCAAGAACTTCCAAGAATCTTTGGACCAGTCAGATCTACCTTTTTGATGCAATAGACCTTTCGTTAAAGAAATTTTTGTCAATCAGAATCTTACTGAAAAAATTATTATCCAATAGGAAGTAAATCTTTCTGTATCTTAACTCGTGTATATTTTAAATTTGATGAAATATTCCGGCTTAGATTCACTTAGTTTATAAAACTTTACACCAAAGTATGCTCTTATCGATGGATTATACTGCTTATACGATATGCGGTCTATATACTTCGGAGATTCATCCAATGATATGTATTTCTTTACCTATGAAGTGTAAACACTTAAAAATTTTTCATTTAGATAATTGATTATATTTCGTAATTTATATATACGATTATCATCTTTGTTCATAATTTTATTATTAGTAAAGTGTAAAAAGCGAAACAGTTGCGCAAATTTCCAAAATGGCATTGTTTTTTGAAATATAGAAATCTCGATTATGCTTTTTTTTTGACCAATAAGATTGAAGACTTAATTTTTTCACTTGTGACATTAAAATGGATAAAGCAAATCAGTTCTTTCTAGGGGGAAAAAAAAAAATTATACCGTTATATCAAAATGGATAAGATTTAGATGTGAAAAATAGTGAATCTGATGGTTCTTCACATGATTTATAAGCAGAAAACGTTTATATATCTTTTTCGGATTCGTCAGATGATTGTAGTACTGAAAATATTTCAACAAATAATTCGATTGGGCGGAAAAGAACTTGATAATTAGCATCAAAATGTCCGAAAGTACAAGAGAATAGAAGATTTGGAATATGGGAATGGAAAAGGAAATTTAATACCTGCAAAAATATTTGTCGATATCGAAAGAAGGGCAATGAAAAAATTAGTTCAGATGAAAGAGAGGTTGCCATGAAAGCATTTTATAGTTTAGATAGTCAACTCGAGCAAAATATTTTTTTAAGAAACTATATCATAGTGAACGAAATAAAGAGAAGGCGCTCGAAGGAATAGTAAAATACCATGGTTACATCCTTTCACATATTATTTTCAAAAAAGTCAAAAAAATGATATGTCTGCTTGCAAAAAATATTTTAAGGATACTTATCAGATCAATAACGGACGAATATACGACTGTTGTAAAGAATAAGTTTCATCTGATTGATCGTCGTGATTACCATATTCCAGGTAATAAAGCTGATGATACACATGTTATAAAATATCTAAACTCCTTCTCAGTTAACATTTGTTACTATACAAGATCTCATAATTCTACACGAAAATATTTAAATCCAAACCTAAATATTATGAAAATATACGAATTATATATCGCACAATGTGAAGATGAAGATATAGTACCAGAGAAAGAAAAATATTATTACAAGGTATTCTCGACTAAATTTAATTTACATTTTAAGCAATCATCTAAATATATATATCAAATTTGTGATTATTTGCAAATAAAAATTCTGTCTTCGGATAGTGAAGGAGATCTGATGGCAAAACTTGAGAAAAGCACTCATTTACAAAAAACTGAACAGACTTTTAGTCGTATTGCTGCAGATCGAATGGCAACATCCGAAGAAATGTTCGTATTTTCTTTTAACTTAAAACAAGCTTTAGCCTTTCCTTAATTTACTACATCGGTATCTTATTATAAATCAAATTTATATGTTTATAATTTCGGTTGCCATATTCATATGGCCAAAAACTGAAGGCTTAATAAAATATATAAAGACTTATATTATAAATTTTGAAAAATAATAACATTTAGATTTATGTACCGGACAAAATAGAAATATTAAAACTGTTTTAAATTTACCAGAATTGGTTCAAAGTACAGAAATAAAAACAGAGTCAATTGAAGTGAAATTTTTGGTAAGTGGTCACAGTTATTTGCTTAATGTGCAGATTTTGCCATTATCGAATCACATGCGATAACAAATAAAACATTTTTTCATTGGATATAATGATTGATACGATATAATCAAAATCAGAAAAAAAAGTGTCAAATGAGGATTTTTTCTCAAAAAAAAAAAAAAAAAAAAAAACCATTAGAATTTCCATCGTTAAGGGTGTTCGTCTCCTTTCGCTTGAAGCGTGTGTTGCTTCAGCGACAGATATGGACAAAAAAATATGAATTACAAACGCAAAGGGGGAACCCTGTTCCCACATGCGTATTGTGTTGGTGTATATGCATATTATGTTGGCTATCTTCCTTTCACGCATATACACAACAATTAGATGCATGTAGGTAAAGTAAGTAGGCTGGGAATTACAGTTTTCAATCTCTCGTATGTATATCTTGTTTTGATAGTAGTGTCCTATATAGTGATCTGTGCTAGATACGATGTCGATATGCATAAAGACAAATAAATATAATTGACCCATATAATAATTAATATATAAATTTGCGACAAAAGACAAAATTTTATCGAATGTTTTGTCAAAAATAATTAGTGAATACTTCTATTATACATATATATATATTCTTATTATATTATTATATTATATATTGTATTATTATTATAGTAATAGTATTAATAATAATAATAATATAAAGTGAATTATTCCTACAGAAGAAACCATAAAAAAATAGTGCTGGAAGCAAAACTTCATAAATAATACGAAAACGAACTCGTGTTTTGATATTTATAAGGATAATATATAATATATGTGTATATTCACCAATTATTATTTTTAAAGGAATATTTGATAAATGTATCTTTATATGCATTTCATATTAAATCAAATTGTACCGTTACTGTGTCTTATTTATCACAGATCATTGCGAAACTCATGTCAACCATTAGTGGAGAAGATAAATATAAAATTTTGATTTGATAGTAACACCTTATCAAACTGCCAAAAAAAATTATATTAGTTGATTATTTTTGCATCGATAAAATAAAAAGAAATTTAGAATCATTTAGCTTCGAACCTACGATTCTTGAATTGCAAATCTAGATGCTTGCACAATGTGCTATTGTTTATACAATCTCTACGTTTCTAAAGTATAAAACATAAAAGAGATTACAAATTTTTCTACAATTTAACTTAAATATCTTAGAAATTTAAATCCACTGATACGAACAATTGGACACGTATTTCCTTATTTTTGCCATAGAATCATCTGTCCAAAAGTAATTAAAGTAAACGAGTGAGTTACCGTAGCTTCTTCATGTGAACACGGTGAAGTATGTTTCTTTGCATTTGGAATGGTCTAGAAAATCTGAGCATTAACTATTTACGCACACAAACAAACAGACAATCGCTATTTCACGGAAACAAAAAACACTGTTCAAGCGTGTATATGAAAATCAGTAGTGGGGATACAAACTTCTCTTCTTTTGCCACAAATTTCGAAAGGTGTCATAGTACAAAACTTTTTCTTTGCAAAAATGATCGAAAACAGCATTCACGCCAACAATGAGAACAGGAGTAATTCTTGATCAATATTGATGAGTAAAATCTCACTTTAAAGATGAAGGTTTAATTTAGGATTTTTTCGAATTTTTGAAAAAGCTTTTTATTTATGCATGAATTATTCTTGGAAAATATCATTTTTTAACATGATCTTTTAAAAAAGAGTAAAGCTTTTTCAAAAATTCAAAAAAACGTAATCCTATATTAAACTTTAAAATATCATCCTGTTCATCAAAATCGGCATGTTTTTATTGTTGGCGTAAAACATTATAAAACCAGAGGAGATGAGCATCCTTAACAAAAAAGTAACAATTATAGAGGTAACAATAAATTGGCTTAAAATGCGCTGGATAAAATTAAAAAGATCTAAATCACACATTACACAATTCAAATATGACTTTAACGAAGATTCAGAATTAAGCGCCATTAATATAAGAAAATCTTTTGCAGAAACACCACTAGGTCTGAAAGATGTAGACCAGCCATTTTTATATCCTACCGGTAGAATTGTGACAAGAAAAAAGAGGAAAAATATGATGGATCTGTTGAAATGCATTCCTCCTATTAAACATGATTATTGTAAAAACATAAGGACAAATCGACATGACAGAACCTGAAATACAACTGACGAAGAAGACATCATTTATATTACCGATGAATCAATCTAAATAGACTAATAATAATAATTGTAACGGTGACAGAACGTTATTATTTATTTTTGCGACAAATATTAAAATTATTAATAAAAAATATAATTAAAATTATTAATAAAAAATGTAATAATAGATTTTTTTTTAAATAAAAAACAATTTGAAGACTGAATTGTACCTTTTTACTTTTTTTCATTTACCAAATCGATTATTTTCCTTAGTTATGTAAAAATTGTAATATTAATAACGATTATTCTAAGATTGTTCCATCTTACTTACTTTATGTATCGTTAGATAAAACTCACGTTTGCGTTTATAGATTCTATAATGTTTATTTGAGTTTATATTTTAAAGGGAATTTTAAAAAGCAATTTATATTATTTTATTGCATTTTTTCACTTTTTGTTTTATGGAGTTCAACATTTTGTAATTCCAATAATAAGTCTGTATTCCGAATTTGATCAAGAGCCTAATAAATTTATAAAACTATATCCAAAGATTTGTGAATTTTCAATCAGAATGGTCTGCATTCTCTCACGACGCATTATTCAACTAATCCATTGAGACAAGAAGTTAATTTGATACCCCATTTGTAAGAAAAGTTAGCAACTTGGAATCACTATTCTAATACTGCTACTACTGGATCATTTCTTTCTCAGCCTATTAATCTATCAGCTATCCTCTTATCTCATTCTATTGTTCTCTGTCTCGTTGTTCAATTGTTCGTTTTTGAATTTATGTTCCTTAAGGTCAATCATTGTTAAAGATTTTGTTATCTTATTAAAAACTGACCAATTTTACGCCACAGGACGTAACATTCCCTCAAGATATAGATCGATAAGATTTGCTTTTTTGCTGAATTTATCATAAACGTTTCGTCTTCATTGTTAAGTTGGTTTATTTTTTCTTAGTTTTTTGTTATTTTAGTACTCTTAAGTAGAATTCACCATAGTTTCAGCACAATATAACACAATATGTATTTCTTTTAGATTATTGCATTGGTTTAGATGTTATATTAAGATATTATTTAATTTCTTTACATTCATTCTTACTTTTTGCTGATTTTTTAATTTTTGAAGTTTTAGTCTACTAAATGTATACTTGTTTCATTAAGCCCTTCGTGTATGATTTAGCCGAACAAAATCCAGAATAAAAAAGTGGCCGACGTTCGTTAAACGGGCCAAAATAATGATACAAAGATGCGGCATATGATAGGAAAAGGTGTTCATTGAGATGAAGCAAGTAATATCTTTATGCATTATATTAAAATAAACAGTAAATAAAAAGTTAATAGTTAAAAATATAAATATATGGAATATAAATAATGGTTTTAGAATTATTGTGTATATAACTAATATTTTAATACAAATTATAATTTTTTGAATGTTTCGAAGTACGATTCAATCAGTCCTAATGAAATAATATCCCGGCTAAAAATAAATAATATATTATTAATAAGAAATTTAGTCGGACAAAGAAATGTTTGTCTTGAATGATTGTTTAATAGGAAAACTTTGTTTAATGCTTCCTTGAATTTTGAACATTTGCATGTTGTTATGCTTCGTCGTGATATTTTGCTTATAGCAAACTGCATCTTTTAGTAGAGTATTATTTTTGATACGTCGGATCAATATGTTTTGAAAAATGGGCCCAGTGTTAGGTTTGAAGTCGAAAAAGTGTTTTGGCGTGTGAAATTCTTCCACATTTTTTATAATCGGATATTTTTATATTATGTAATAACTTCACTGCTATGTCTATCCGAAAATCTGCATATGACATTTTTTTGATTATAGAATGTATTATATATAATGTATCAAATAATTTTACATCCGACATGAAAAATAAAAGTTTACAATATCTATGAGAAAAACCTGTACTTGTTTCGCATAATTTATAAATTTTTGTTCCACATATTGTTCTTCTTGACGGATTAAATTGTTTATATCTAAATGTTCTTTGTATTTCATTAGTGATTCGTAGATAGTGATATTTTTGTCCAATGTATGTTTTTTTAAATTTTTTATTCTAGAAATTTATGTTGGGTTTTAGCTTATGAAGTCAGACAGTGTTATTAGTAGTTTCATTGTTGGACAATAGTAAAAATCTTGTAATTTGTCGAAATTTAATAAAGGCATTGTGTTTGCAAATAGTGGCGTTTCTATAACAGGATTTTTGCATTTTTTGTTTAACTTATGACAATAGAGATATGTCTCAGTTTATCGACAATGATACGATACCAAGTATCGTCTATTTTCTTTTTTCTTCCATCATTGGCCACTAATTGACACGCACAAGTACTTGTTGCTTAACGAGTAGTTCTCAGAATTCATCATCAAATAGCGTAAAAAATATTTCTATTAAAAAATAGTATTATTTCCAGAACAATTTATTCATAAATATAAAGTTTCTTCACAGATGTCGCTGAAGTTAGACATACTTCCAGTAAAAGGTGATAAACAGTCTTAAACTTGGGTTTTCGCTTAATTTGTTTACGAACGTAAAATTGTTATATCCTAGAGATTCTTATATCATTAGTCATAGAATATTCTCAAATGATTGCTTTTCTAATACATACTGCGGTGTGTTTTTGTATGTGGATGTGTGTTGTTTAATGAGTTGTGATGAGGTTTTATTCTACGGCCAATTGTTGGTAAATGATTTTCGTTACGTTTTTGTGTCTTTTAGTGTATTCTGTATTTGCCAGTATTATATTAGATGAAATAGCTATTTGTGAATTTCGTTATATTTCAATGAATGTACAGCATTAAAAAGTAGTCTTTGTTATATGTCAAATTGAAGCAGTTACTCTGCTCTTTAACATTTTTAGATTAGTTTATTAATGAAGTTTTTTCGAAATTTGTCATAATAAGTTAAATCAAATATGGATCACAGTTAAATTCAAGTAATTTTTATATATAGACGTAATTGTTTTGTATATGGAGTTAGTGCAACGGAGGCAACGAAGAACATCAACATAGCATTTGGAAAACACAATCAGCGAGTCAACCATTCGGTGTTGGTCTATCTCGTGATATAAGTCTTGATAAATGTGGCATGTGGTCAATCTGAACGAATTCGATTATAACGGTTTAATTGAATCTGATATCCAGTAAAGTGTATGAAATACTGTAGAGAAACGTTAAGGGGTATACAATTCAACAGTTTCTCGATACTTGCAATCAATGGAAAGAGTGACAAAAATGGAAATATAGGTTCGGTATGAATTAATTGAGCGGCATAAGATAGTGATTGAAAATGTGCTCCTCTCTTTTTGCAAGAAACAGCACATTTTTATCTAGAATTGTAACTTATGATGAAAAATGATCAGCTCAATGGCTTAATCAAAACTAAATCTTCATGCAAAAAAGGTTTTCATAAACATTTGATGGTTTGCAGCTGTTGTTATTACATTTTTTTAAAACCTGGTAAAACCATAAATACAGTTAAATAATGTGGAGAATTGCAACAATGAAAAATTAGTAAAAATGAAATCTGCATTCGTGAACAGCTGTAGTTCTATACTTCTTTATGATAATAATTGGCTATATGTATCAAATATAACGATGTTTCTTGAGTTAGGTTTTAAGACTTTATCTCATCTACTATCAATAGACTATCATCTTTTCAAACATTTGAAACACTTTGTTGCGAAGAAAACATACGTTAAAATTAAAAGCGCTTTTTCATTGTCAGAAGAAATCCAGATTTTTATAAAAATAGCATGATGCACTTCTTGGCAAAAGTGTAATGAAACTAATGGAAACTATTTTGATTAAAAAGGGTCAGTAACAAATAAAATTATATCAGCTTAAGTTTTAATTTAGAAAATAGCCATTTCATATGGAATGACCTATAATATCTACCTGTGACATGATATATTGTTTTTATTTGTTGAATGTATGGTTTATACTTGTATGTCGCTGTATTATATCTTTCATAATTGTTGTACTACAATTATGTTAATTGTTTGATCTTATATCGTTAGCATGAGTTTCTCTGTTTCACTATAGACGTTACTTTTTCTTAACCATGATGTCTTCTGATCCACGTGTGATTGTATAGGTCGGATCCGGATGAAAAAAATAGGGCATATAGGGGGCAACAGGACCTTTATAATGGAACCGGTCCCATTTCTCTAGGTGCTATAGTTTCGGAGAAAAAAATTATTTTCCTTTGTTCTTTTGTTCCGTCATATCTCGGCTCCTATTGGTCGGATCCGGATGAAAAAAATAGGGCATATAGGGGGCAACGGGACCTTTATAATGGCACCGGTCGCGTTTCTCTAGGTGCTATAGTTTCGGAGAAAAAAAATTATTTTCCTTTGTTCATTTGTTCCGTTATATCTCGGCTCCTATTGGTCGGATCCGGATAAAAAAATAGGGATATATAGGCGGTAATGGGCCCTAATTAATGCCACTGGTCACGTTTCTCTAGGTGCTATAGTTTCGGAGAAAAAAATTCTTTTCCT
>NC_057690.1:8573757-8575711 GCF_014466175.1 Vespula pensylvanica | reverse complement strand
GTTGTAACATTTATCAGTTAGGAATATTCAGAATTTGATTCCGCATTCGATTCCGAATTATTGTTCTTATCATTTAAATTTATAATGGAAGATTCAATGATGTTTTGAATAATATAATCTAATTGCCAGAATTTGTTTTCAACATTATTAGAGACTAATTGAATGCAATTTCTCCAATTTTTTTCGGTTATGGTGTTTAATGCGTCACAAAATAATTCTTCATAAAATGATTCTTTCATGTCTACATCTCGAAACATTATATTTTTCTTTGCGATATAATCTTTTACTTCGGTCCATATTATTTCTATCGGATTTAATTCACAGTGATAAGGTGGTAGTCTAAGTACAATAATATTTTTTAATTTTGCTATTTCGTCTATCACACAAGTAATGTCGTATGTCGATTTGTATTGTTCTACAATATGCAACAATTCAATCTTCACCATATCCTGATAGAAGTTAATATTTTTATTATTCAACCATTGTTTAATATCGGATATTTTCCAATAATTGTTAGGTGTTTCTTCTATTTTTCGAGAGTGATAAGGAGCGTCGTCCATAACGATAACGGAATTGTCTTCAAGTTTATCAAGAATTATAGTGAACCATTTTTCGAACGTAGTAGAATTCATTTCTTTATGGTTTTTCTTGTTTTTCTCCAATCTAAAAATTAACAAGGCACCCTCAACGAATCCATTCTCGCTACCAATATGACAGATAATAAATTGTTTTATTTTATCCGAATTTTCTAGATTCGTAGATTGTTGTTTATTTAAATATGCATTCTGTGAATAAGCAGTCTTTGAATTTTTCAATACTTTACTTTTAACGTGCATTTCATTCATCCACGTCATTTCGTCCAAATAATATATTCTTTTGTTAGCTTCTCTAAATTCCTTTATTTTTCGTAAATAATTTCTACGCCATAAAACTATTTCTTCTTTATCGTTTATAAAACTATAGGCTCCTATTTTTTCATATTTAAAATTCATATCTTTTAACAGTAACCTGTAAAGCGTGCTTCTATTAAAATTCGGCAAAGAAACATCGTTACACACAATTTCTAAAATATTTTCAGTCGTGGGCAATTGATTTAGATAGAATAACTGATGGATTATTTGCCTTATCTTATTTTTATCGTAATCATTTAACTTATTTAAAATGTTATGATATATTTTCTTTGGAAATGATATTGTTTCTATTGAATGTTGCTTTTGTATTCTAAGGATCGATCTAAAAACATCACAAATATAATAATGTAATATAAATTTTATCAATTTTATGAACTTTATGTAAATAACACGTAATTTTTTACCTTCGAGAAACTCCTGTAATATTTGAGATTGTTTTTATTATCTCCGAGATAGACTTTTTTGGATATTTATTCAGTTCATTTTGATAAATATTTAAAATAATATTTTTTTGATTAAAATTCAAAGCCTTTTTCTGTTTTTGTTTTGTAACAGGTGTTTCGTCTTCGGATGTAGAACTTACAGAGGCCATGTTTATCTGCTTATCTCTTGACAATTATTTATACAAATTTATTCGATAAAATCTGACAAAAATTCGACACACTGGTATGAAATCGTATAACTACTCTGACGATTATTGTTATTAATAAGAGCCACATTACTTTCTACAACGACCTTAAGTAGTAAACACAGTTTGTATAAACAGATTATATAAATACCGTTAGTATTCCTCTATAATATATACTAAACCGGACAAAAACCAATCCATCGTTATTTCATATTTTTAATATAAATTTTTTAACAAAGTACTTTTGAGATCCCTATTTATGTGGTATTTTTCTTTTATATTTATTCCTAGAATATGCTGGCATCATTATGTGAAAAAAATGAGGATATCTTATAATATAATAAGATTATATTGCCAGTCTTCATAAATGAAGGTTCATTACACGGAAATTGTCCGGAGAATTCCTTCTCGAGGG
>NC_057690.1:8524336-8573657 GCF_014466175.1 Vespula pensylvanica | reverse complement strand
ACAAGACTTTTAATTAATTATTATGAGGTAACGTATATCGAAGTATGAAAAGATACTCCACAGAATCTCCAGTGTTGGTCATTAGGCCGTCTTCTTCAATTTCGAGTCTTCGCATCAACGATTTCTTCTTTTTCTTCCTTTTTTCTTTTTTTCTTTTTTCTTTTTTATATACGTTAAACACACTGATCGTCATGTAGCTTATGTGTATATATATATATATATGTATGTATGTATGTCTATATATATACACATATATAAATACACACACACATATGACACTTTACATGCGTAAAAAATAGATACTTGGAAGAATTTTTTTTTTTTTCTTTTCTTTTCCAATGTCTATATGAGATAATAGACACTCGAAATAAGACGGTAAATAAATTGTTTTTTTTTTCTATTTTAGATGCGGATTTCTTACATGATAAAATGGCAATTATTTGTGCAAAAACTTCTGCCACATCATGAGGACAACTTACCATCTTCGGGCGTTGCTTCTACTTGGATCATCAGAATGCACCGCGTCAGGATCAACATAGTCTGCAATTTTTAATGCACAGAAATTTGATTGAAATGTTAATGTATATATGTATATATAAAAGGAAAAAACATAATTTTACATCACGTAAACATATTGCGTTCTAGCAAATATGTAAATAACAATGAGATTCATAATGATTTTATAACTCATTAAAATTCGCAATTAAAGGTTAGAACCACCTTGTTTTCCTAATGTTTTTCGGTCCATATGATGGCTACAAAACATGACAGATTGATGAACGAATTGACAATCTCCGTCGTTACAAATCCCCATTAGTTCGTATGGACAAAGCACTCCATTGGGATTCACGTTCCTAATTAAGAAAGATAAGAAGCACAAATATGTATATATATGTATAAATACATATACGTATTTACATATATACACATATTCATATATATACCGTAGAACCCACCTTGGTACTTTCAAATGTGATAACATCGAAACATAAGGCTCGATAGTTTTCTTTTTTTGATAATCATCTTTTAACATTGCTTCCCCTGTTTCTATATACTGAGTAATATCACAATCTTCTTTGCTGGCAGGATTATTATCTATGCACGATACTACTTCTGTCGTTGTTCTATCGTAATAATGATCGTGCTCGATCGTATCATTTGTTTC
Source organism: Vespula pensylvanica (assembly GCF_014466175.1). Taxonomy (NCBI): domain Eukaryota; kingdom Metazoa; phylum Arthropoda; class Insecta; order Hymenoptera; family Vespidae; genus Vespula; species Vespula pensylvanica. Next base: position 8,572,492 of record NC_057690.1, on the reverse strand, counting down.
GCACGAAGAAGTATCTCTTCCACTTTCTTCGTCTTCTTTTTGATCCGATGATCTCTGAGTATTCTCTTGAAAGATCTTTGATGTTGATATATTATTTTCATCTTTCAATGCAATCGTATTATTATTCTCATTATGATTGTCGTTCTGTTGTTCTCTTGTAGGAAAATTTTCAACTGCTGGTATTTCTCTTTCTATAGGTTTAGGTTCAGACTCCTTCTTTTGCGGGATAACTTCTTTAGATACTTCAGATATATGAATGGAAGGAACTTTCTTTTTGGAAAGTTGTCGTGTATGACTTGCAACTTCTTTTAACTTGTTATCTAAAAGATCTGCTCCGGCCTGAGGTACTCTGATAAAAGTAAAAAAGAAAAAAAAGAAGAAAAGATATAGAGAGAAAAAAAAAGGAAAAAAAGAAAAAAAAACTCGTTTCATTTAATAAGCAAAATTTTTTCTTAGAGGGAGATTATAAAACTCGTTCATACTTATAATCTTGTCCTACAACTTTGGTGCCTAGAACTTTACAAATTCTAGATAATTTGAAACATTCTCTTCTTCCGTTGTTAATTTTCTCATGCGCACCCATTACTTTTGGACCTATACTATTAATTCTATTACGATGTATTCGCAACTTTTCTTCTGCAACTTTTAATTGTTCTCTTAATTTTTTAACTTCTTCTACAAAATTCGTTTGTAAATCTCTTTCCATATCCCACTGACGTAAATCTCCTGACATTTCAGCCAGATTGTCTAAGACTATATACCTATACCATACATAATTCATTATTAAAATATCTATTCTTAGATATATATCTAAAAGAAAAATTAATGTACCTTTTCATAACTAATTTATGTTCTGTCTCCATTAAATGTCGTACTTGTTCTATCCTTGGAAGATTAACAAGAGAATTTAATTCTATTGTAACATCCTTTGTTATGCTTTCATTTAATTCTTCAACATTTGTTACTTTATTTGTTTCTGTGTTATTTGATGCAGATAATAAATCACTTTCATTGCTATTTTCAATATTCGACAAATTCGAATTTGTATTATTTTCTACTTTGTCTTGCACTGATGTAACTAATAATTGATTCTTCTCCTTAGTTTTTTTACTCTGTACATTTTCATGTTCTATTGGTGAATTTACATTTAACGTACTCGAACTATTTATATTATCAGTAATTATTTCATTTTTACTTATATTTGCATCTCTTTCATTTTTTTCCATTAAAGTACAATCGGTATTTAAATTGTTCGTTTTGTTCACTTCATTATGTTGTTTGGTATGATCCTGACCAAGTTCAATACAAGTTTTATCTTCGTTATCTTTATTTACATCAATATTTTGCTTATCTTTATTATGTACTGAATCTGTCCTTTCGGATAAATCTGTCTTATTATCTATTATTATTGCCTGATCAGGCTCGTGATGTTTCACTTGAATTTGAACAAGTTTATGATTTACTTCATCTTTAGTTAATATTTTCAATGAAGCAGTTGCTAGTTTAGATTTTTCTGTATCTTGTAGACTTATTGTATTTTCAGATACTGAATTTGTTGTATCTATTGAAGCAACATTACTTTCTGTTGTTTTCAGTTTTTTATTTGGATTAAGTGCTTCTTCATTAGAGGTTCTTATATTAGAATCCAAAGTAATTTGTAAAGATGCTTTTTTGGAATTTGATATCAAATTTGCATCGCTTTGTTTCCCAGAATTGTTCTTATCTACAGAATTTGAAGTAGTCGTAGATGTCGAGGAATCTTTATTCTTTTTCACTTCGATATTTCTTTCATTATTACTTTTTACAGATATCTGTAGGTTTAGATTTGAAAATTTTCCAAGTACATTTGGATTCTCTTTAGATGATGGTAATGATTCTTTGCTTGAACTGTCGGATGTTGCGGAATGTGATGTTGTATTAAAATTGTTTGTTTTTTTAGAGGTACCAATTTCTACTGATCTCTGTAATTTTAGTATTTCACGTTCTAAAATTTGTTGTTTCAAGCGACGATACTCTTCTTGCTTCGATACTGGAAGATGTCGTACTGCCTAAAAAGTTATTTCCACAAATGAATGATAAATTTTTTTCTAACTTTTCGTATACATATACATATATACTTACCAAGGGTGTATGAACAGTAGGAGAAATTTTACTTTCTGCCGATGTAATAGATGACAAGTTCTTTTTAGTTACGTTATGTAAAGGAATAGTTTGTTTGCTCGCCGCTGCAGTTTCTTGTTTCTTTCTAACATCTCTTAAAAATTGATCTACACTTTTTTCAAACTCTGTCGTAGGTATAGTTAAAATCGGACGTTTTTCTAGTTTATTGGAATTTGACATAGGGATAGAATTAGTTTTGAGTCGTTCGTGTTCCGAATCACTCTCTGTGTCAGATCCTAAATTTATCACAATACGTTGCGTATCTGAAGATATGATTTTTGTATTGCCTGTCCATTTATTTTCACAAGGCTTTACACTAGCATTTGATTTAATATCTATTAATTTCTCAGCATTATAATTAGATACTGCCTTTTGTAAAATTAATTTCTTTTGAACTACTGAATTTTGGTATTTTTTAGCATTATTTACAACTTTTGTACTTGCAGGAATTAAGACTTTTTTAAGAAATTTTCTTGATGGCCCTTTTAACAAAGGAAGTGGTCTTTTCTTACTAGAATTTGTTAATGACGAGCAAGAAGCCGTATCAGTACTAATGCCAATAGTATTTTCTTTTGCAACATCAGCGGATGATACTGGCACAGTGTATGTGTGATTTTTTTCATCTCCAGAATTATATGCAGATGTAGATTGTGTTGATGAATGAAATGTAGTATTATTTTGAACTGTTTGATGCGTAAGTGGTGGTGTTGCCGTATCCATTTGTTGTGCTTTCTGTACAGATGGTACAGTATTAACACATGATAAAGCAGCAGTTGTGGTAACCGATGTATTGCAAGAATTGGTATCTAAAGATTTTGTGCGTTTTGCTAAAGACGCTAATAAACTTGCTCTTAAAGCTTCCTCATCTTCATCTAAACTCGGCCTTCTGCTTGTGACCGCTGCTATGTGGTCATTTATTATCTTAAGTGATGAACTAATATTACTCTCTAAATTTGTAGAATGTTGTACAATATTATCCTTTTGTATTTCATTACATGGGAATGAAGTTTTACTTTTCACAGAATTCTCATCCAATGTCAATAAGGAATTACTTTCTTGACTCAATTTTGTTAATTTCACATCATCGAAATCAGCAAGAACTGTTGCATTAGATATATTTGTTTGTTTTTCAATATCACTAGATGATAATCCACTTTCTGTGCTCATTATAGTTCTATTTATTTCTCCCGACGTATCTAAATCATGCTCTAATGTCTCTATATTTTCACTAGAAGTTCTAATCTTTATATTTTGGGTAACATTATTAATTCTTCTCCTATTTCTTCTTGTACGCTTCTTTTTCTTAGGCACTAAATCTATATTATTAATAAAAACAGCCTTTTTTGAATTTACTGGCGAAATATTTTTTAAAGAACTAGTTTCATGTTCTCTGGATGGAGTAACAAATGCATCCTCTATTATGTTACTTGTACTCTCATCATTTAAGCAATTTTGGAATGCTACAGGTGTGGTTAATATTGTTTGCGGTTTTTTTATAACGGATGTAAGTTTCATAGGTTTGAACTGAGTACTTAATTTTGTATTGACATTGAAATCAATAGGAATCGGTTGCATTTCTGCACTTTTGAATGTTGGTTCAACATGATTCTCATATTTCTTTGTAGGCAATGGTTGTTGCAACTGTTTATTTGATTTTAGAATCGTAGCAGGAACCAAAGTTCTATTGATAAGAGTAGGAATTTTATTTATATCTTTAGTAACATCTGGAACACCATGCATGTAGAGTGGTTCTTCAGTGATTTTTGTTATTTTATGAATTGGATTATTTAACGTACTCTCTGTATTTTCCAAGTTCGCAGATACAGATATTGGTAGATTTGAATCAATAGTATCCATATCTGGAAGATCATCAATTGTTAACATCGAATCATTAGGAGATACAGAGCCTGTTTCAAAGAAATGCGGAGAATTAGTTCGTTTTCTTGTGATAAATGTCTCAACGTTGTTAATATGTTTTTCTTTATGTATATTTTGTATATTATGTACATTCTCTCCTATAGTTAAATATTGCAACTGCGATTTTTCGTGCATATTTAATATATTCGAATTTCCATAAGTATCATACATCATTTGTACAGATGTTAAATTAGAATTATTTGAAAAATGAGGTGTTTGTATTAATGGAAGCGTTTGCGATAAATCAGGGTCGTATATAGGAGCATCAGTTGGCGAGTAAGGTCTCTCTTGACCTGTACTAATATCCATTGCAATACAAGATTCATTAGTAGATATGTCATTTATCATATTACAATGCATGCCATTAAATTGAGAAATAGATATGGATTCATTACATGGTTTTGTAGTAATAACATCAGATTTGCTAGTTTCGATGGAATCAGACGGAGAGTAAGGAGCATCAGGATTTGTGTCATAAAATGTATTTTCAGTACTTGTATTATTCATCATATTTGATAAATAGCTTTTGTTTTCAATAATTCCTGTTCGTAAAGCTCTATGTTCCAATTGATTATTTGTATTATCGAAAGACGGACTACTAATTCTTTTATTAAAATTAATAAAGGAAACATCAGACGGTTGTATCCCTAGAAGTTCTGTATCTATAGGTATATCTATAGTAATATTGTCTGTTGGAGAATATGGCAATTTTTCTTTTTCCTGTTCAATATCTGTATCTAGCTCCATATCTTCAGTATGTGTAATTTCATTTGCAGCAGGAAGCATTTGAGCAACCGGTGGTGGTGTATCAATACGCTTTTCACTTGGTATAGGTATACTATCCAAAAAGCTTTGAGTAAATGGACTTTTACTACGAGAAATAGTAGAGCTATCATATTTTTTAGTCTTTATACCACGCTGTACTCTATTTTGATGTTTCTTTAATACAGCAGAACGTAATGCTATCATACGCAATTCTAAATCTTCTTCATCATGATCATCATCATAAGATGTTGTTTTATTTTCAAGTTCTATTTTGCTTTGTTCATTGTTTTTATCGCTACGTTTTTGCTTTGTTTCTAATGCTTTTTGTCTTAATAACGCTAAATCCTCTTCATCGTCAGCATCATTATTTATGTTACACGTAACTGTCTTCTCTTTGGTACAATTTGTTACATTGTCATTATTGTGTGATATATCTTTTATCATATTTGATAATTTTTCTTTCAATGACGAACAATGTTCCTTATTCTTAATATTTTCTTCTTGTGCTCGAATTCTTACAGAATCTAAACGTCTTACTTTCTTCAATAACTTATTTACATTGCCATACATATTAGCAGTACAAGTATTAGATGAAGACAATTGTTCGTTTTTCGATATCTTTTTTGATATCGTTCTTGTAGGTGATCGGTGTGGAGATCGTTTTGGGGATCTAACTCTACGAGGAGATCTTCTTAACGTAGGTGATCTACTATGCATGACAGGTGATTTTGATTTCCTAAGAGGGAATTTGAACCACATAGATGCTCTATATCTTCTAGAAGGAGATTTTGTAGTTAATCTTGATCTAATATTCCTATGCAATGGACTTAAATCTCTACGATGAGATCTAGACAAACGATCTCCTTTAGAATTGTCATTATTATGTTTTAAGGTAGTTTCTTCCGTAGTTATATCGATAGAAGAAGAAGAAACAAAATCATCAACATTGATACCAGATCCATGGGTTCTTTTCTTCTTTTTCTTTTTCTTACTTCTTGATCTTGACAAAGAGCGTATCTGTTTAGAATTATCCGTAAGACCAACAATCTCCATATCACTATCACTAGAAATAGGTACAAGATCGTCATTCTTTTCTTGTAACTTAGAAGCAGTATGTTTGACTCCTGTAGATCCTGAATCTTTCATATAATGACGATTTTCCTTTTCTTGAACTGTATCTTAAGAAAAAAAAAAATAAACTTCTATTTCATTAGATGGATAACTTATAAATATAAATAGCATAGTACATTAAAGTAAAAAGTTCTTTTTTATCAAACTAATTGTAAAACCAAATCACTGGATATATATGTATGTGTATGTATATATATGTATGATATGTGTATGTGTGTGTGTGTGTGTGTGTGTGTGTGTGTGTGTATGTGAAATAACGGAACATGCAACTCACGTCGATTTTAAAAATATTAATCGTTCTAATGAATAAAAGGAAATCAATCCATACCTTTTCTATTTGAACTTTTGGGATGATAATATTTAGTAGAAGTACACCAGGACGTACAATGTTGAGTGGAAAGACAATTAATACATCTTCCAGTTTTATTCCCATATCCGTAACCGAGATGTCCTTCTTCGGAGGAACTTACATCTTCCAAAGATATTTCGCCTTCTTCTCTCTCATCCAAAACTTCTATAGCTTCATTACAACCACTCGATAAGTCACTAGCCATTCTTAAACTTACCCTCAAAACGTAGATAATTAGAGGAGTCCATTCGTAGTTATCAGAAAAGATTACTAGCAAGAAAAACTTATCTTACGATGAAAAAGTAAGGTTAATTACGCGTCAATCTAAAACTGTATAACACACGTTAAATTTATAATTACACGTTTATGAAATATTTTTCTATTAAAATCTATAGAAATATAACGTTAATATAGAAAACAACAAACTTCAATCGTACGTTCCTTCAATTGGTCGTACGTATAAAGCAAATAATATCTCACCACACTTCTCCCATCTTTATTGCATAAACTGACTCACGTTTGCTCATGCTTTAGTGATTGCCTTTACAAACATGGCTACCAATATTCGCCATATTTGAATGTTAAATGATACTATAATTCTACTTTGTATTATCGATTATGACCGATTTTCACATATAACTTTATCAATTTTTTTTTAATATATAATGCGGTTATTACTTTTTGGTAGTTATATACATACTACATACTACGCACGCGCGCGTGCGTAAATCATCACGCACATAGCATACACACATATATAGATACACAACGTGTAGATGCACACACACATACATACATACACACGCATGTCATATATACAATTTAAAAAAAGAATATCACAAAGGATAAACGATTTTATCCATTTACTTTTTCATTTATCTTAAAACGTAATTTTTTTTTAATAACATTAAATTCCGATGATACGTGATTATCGAGTAAATCCTTATCGAAAACAAAACGTGCCAGTGCTTGATCGCCTATGCCTGATAAAACCGTTACGAATCTCGCCATTTCATTGACGCTTTTCATTTGATTTTCCATAAAACCTGTGATAATGAAATCACTTGCGTTCAAGTCACCATGTTTTTCAGCTATCGTATTGACATCAACCAATTGTTCGCTGATTTCTATCTCGAGTCCCAATGCAGTCTGTTTTTTGATTATGTTTATCAAATATATATATATATATATATATGTATGCATACATATGAAATTAGATAACATTATGGATAGAATCGATTATGAAAAAATAATTACCGTTTTCGTCATGTATATCAGATTAAAAATGTAATATATTATATATAAATGTTTACTTTAAAGGCATGAAGAGGGCACTTCCAATCTGGATCAACTGGTGGTAAAATCGGACATAATATTACTTGACCACCGCGCATTTTAACATAATCGACGAATCTTAAAGCATGCTCATGCTCTTCTTGATGCATTTGCATGAAATATGACTCGCAACCTGGCAATGCAACATCTACGCGCCCAAAATATGCCGCCTTTTTTGTATATATATATACATATATATATATATATATATATATATATATATATATATGTAAGGGATAAGCGCAAAATGATGAGATTGTTTTTTTTTTATGTATGATTCGTAATATCATATTCTTTTCTTACCAAAGATAAATAATAATAAAAAGCTTTAAATTCGGCATTTATTTGTTTATTCATAGCAGCTTCAGTTTCTTCGTGAAATTTAAAATGAGCTCTTTTCCCGGTCGGCCATTCGAGTGGTTTGTCGATGCAGATGGCACTATCGTCGGGCGATACCTTCTTTGAATTTTCTTTTATACACGTTGTAACAAAATTTCCTTTGATATTAGTATTGAGAAAGTTGCTAAAAATCGATTTACTGTTATTAAAAGAACAATATTTCTAAAATATTAATTTTTCTTTTCTTTTTTTCATATGACTATTTTTTGAAAACTTACTTGCAAAATAATTGATCATTTTTAATTTGATATATTTTAATTTGGAGGTTACATAGACAGTTGCATCTTCGCAGCAACGTTGCCAACATTTTATTATTTTTTTTTTTTTACGTAAATTTAATTCTTTACATTTGTTTAAAATTTATATTGTATATATCTGTTACATTAATTTTGCACTTATAATATCTACGTTTTTAAATATATGTGTGTGTGTTGACTTTATAATTTTCTTCTATTCGATCATTATGGATTATGATTAATCGAATGAAAGCGAAAGCCATGCGGATTGGCATTTTTTCCATATGTCGCAGGATCGTAGATAACAATGACATATGCATTCCTATTTCTAATTTCTTATTTTATGAATGAATACGTGTATACACGTGCATATATCCATACATACATAAATATTTATACAGAATGGGTCAAAAGTTCTTAAGTGATTTTAAAAATCAATTACTCTTTTTCGAGACTTTTTAGATTTAATTATTTTTTTTTCTTTTTTTTTTTCAAATTATGAAAAAATTCCTGGGCTTGCAGTATTACAATTTGAAAAAAATGTACCTAGCAAGTCTCAAGAAAAAATAATGTTTTAAATCATAGGAACTTTTGATTCACCCTGTGTGTGTGTGTATATATATATATATATAATATGTTAAGATTATAAAGATAAAACTTATCTATTTATGCGATGTATTTGAAAATTGTATTTTATAAGGAAAGAAAAACTAGACGATGCCATTTCACTCTTTCATTTCCTTATCGAACACGTAAATTCCAAGACCATCCCCCACCAATTCGAGATTTGTAACGTAATCGGCAATTTCCTTGATCGAGTCCACTTGTTCTTGAAGAAATTCTGTCTCCAAATAGTCCATAAAATTTGCATCGGAATGTTTCCCAGCAATGGCGTGTAATTCCAATAGACTCTAACAAAAGAAACGTGTCATAAATGTAATAAACGACATGGTTCGTTTTTCCTATTTTCTTTTTTTCTAATAGAAATAATTAAAATAATAAAAATATTGTAAAAAAAAGGAAAAAAGCTGCAACGGGAGAGGATAGAAAATAATATAGAATTAAGAAAAAAAAAAGAAAGAACAAAAAAATTGGTCGTTGGAGGAGCTGGGATTTGAACCCAGGACTTTCCGCATGCGAAGCGGACACTCTACCACTGAGTTACACCCCCTGTCTTACACTCTTTCACGTAACTTAAACTAACCATATTAGAACATTTCGAAGTCTCACATCGATAATAATTTGTGATTAATTGAATTAACTGACATGCGTCGTAATCTTCAAGGACACTTTGTCACTGCTTCGTAAAAAAAAAGAAGAGAGCGAGAATATATGAAGAAATAATACACGTGAAAATATATTGAAACTATTGTCGTCCACATAATTCATAAAATAAGAATGAATGTACACACACACACACACACACTTTTTTTCTTTTTCCTTTTTTTTCTTTGTTGAACAATACAATTTAACTCGTACATACCTCGTTGACTTTTTGTTCCAATTTCAATGCCTCCGTCATTGCACTCTTCGCAGATAACCAATCATTTTTCGCAGGTGCTTCAATAGCCGTAAAAACAACATCGCCACCTCTTTTATTCTGATACGTCAAAAATTTCATTGCATGTTCGCGTTCATCGTCGGAAGATTTTTTAAAGTATTTATAGAGACCCGGTAATGCGACGTCGCTTCTGTCGAAGTAGTACGCCTGAAAGTGATCAATAAATGCTAGGTGACTGAAAATTACAGAAACGACTCGATGTATAACTGTACTGTACTTTATTTTTTCTTATCGAAAAGGGATGAAATACTACGGTGTAATATATATTTTTATTATCCACCTTTCTCTCTTATCTACCTCTTTTCTCCTCTCCCGAAAAAAAAAGAAACAAATAAAATGAAATTAAAATATTTAAATTTATTATATATTAATCATTATATACCATAGACAAATAGACGTAACTTGCATATAATTCCATGTTAATTTGTCTGTTTAATCCTTCCTCGCACTCCTTATGAAAATTTTGCCTTACTAGACTCATGATTTCGATAGATTTTTTATTTTTCCTTTTAATTACGTGTATAAATTAGATATATATGTGTATATATGTGTGTGTACTTGTGGTATGTAATGTTTGATAATTTCACGTTATGTATACTTCTTTCACGAAGGTCACACTTTGTCGGTTTCTTCTTTCAAAACAATCTGCAACGAGGTTACGCATGAACTGCAGAATGGATGAACGTTTGTAGGCGATTGCGCGTTCGCTGTAGATAAGTAACATATGTCTACATATATATTTTATAATATATGTATTTATTGTAGATAGAACCTTGACAAAAATAACAAACTTGTTTACAAACAGATTTTACATTTTGATATTTTTGTTGACGAACGGAATCAAAAATAACATTTAGATGGTAATTTATAATTTGTAAAGAATAGATTTAAAACAATAATAGATAACTTTCTTTTTTGTTGCTTCTTTTTTTCTTTTATTCTCTTTCTCTTTTGGTTTTTATTTAAATTTTAATGTCAACACAGGTGTGCTTTATCGACGTAATAATAATTTGCCTTGAACTTTGTGGTTTCTTATTTCTCTTCTATTTATTATTTTTTTTTTTTATTATTTTATTTTTTTATTAATTAGAATCTAGAAGTCGTTGATACATTTAATATTACTACTACGTAATTATTTTATTTAACTTTTATTTCTCGAATTACATTATTGTTGTATTGTATACAGGTGACATTGATAAATTTCATCGGCTGACCAATTGTATTTGAGAATTCTTGTAGTTCGAGCAATGCTATTGGTTATCTTACAAATAATATTATAACATATTTATTTATTATAGATATAATTAGAATTATTCATGAAATAGAAATTAGTTTGCTTCAAAAGTTATAAAATATTTGTTTTCTTTCTAAACATTTATCCATTTCTATTTGTATATATATATATATATATATATATATATAACATCCATACTTTTATGCAGTATCGAACATAATGGTGTTGTGATAGAAAACGTCGAGTCAAAATAGAGCGATCGAAGCGCCAACTAGTAGTTGAATTCAAAAGTTTCTTTTTTTCTAACCAATGTGTGATTACAGAGTAATAGAAATTTAAATGTGTTAAAATATTTATAGAGATTGGATCTAAAGAGACTACAGTCGATAATACAGTCATACTATATAATAATTCTAATATCCGCTAGAGTTCGCTAAACGAACTAGAACGAACATCGTATATTTTGGAATTATAACATTAAAATTATATCAAATTAATTTTTATATTAATTATACGGAAAATATCAATTTTACAGTTTTGTGTGTGCAATTTTTACATTTAGAAAATATATATTATTTTCAATAAACTTATATTTTTTTAGATAAATGATACGAATTAAGAGAATATTTTTAGTGTAGTAATATGAATGATTTTGGAATTCTATTTATTTTGCCAGATTCGTTAAAATTCAAATTTTCCCAAATTTATATATAAGAATATATATATATATATATATATATATATATATATATGATATATATAAAAACCGTGAAATTGAAAACTATAATTTTGTATTGTTTATATATTATCTAAATAAAAAATATTTTGTAAAATCGTTTTCCTTTTAAAAATGGGAAAAATGAGTGGCACGAAAAAGTTGAAATATGAAATTTTTATGGTTTAGAATAGTTTAAAAGAAATTATGTTTTATCATATATTCTTTACATAGCTTAAAACTTTAACTTAAAAATTTTTAATTTTCATGTAAATTTTATTATAAGAAACATAGACTTGAATTATTTTATTGTAAATTTTAATTCAATATAAATCTTTTTTTGAATATAAAATATCCAAAATATCAAAAAATTTCCATGAACTTGCAATGAATATTCTTCTGAAATATTTCGAATATTTTATAGTATATTCTTATATATTTACAGTATGTTTATATTGAAATGGCACTATTTTAAATGTTTGTTGATTATGAATAGAATAATTTATCGAATATTCTATATAATATTTTATACATATTTATAGAATATTCCATAAGTATTCTAATAAAATGTTTTATGAACATATGTTATTAATTTCAAAAACAATATAACTTGAGAATGTTAAAGTGTTAATATTATTTAATAATTAACATTAACGATTTTTTAATTTAAACATTTATTAATTTCTATTGTATTATCAATTTCCATTGTATTTAAATTATTTTTTGTTTTCCTTCTGGAAAAAAAGAATTTAATTGCTTTTGAAAATAGACATTATGCTTCTTAGAATAACTGTAATTATTTAAATATATATATTAAAGAGGTTTACATGCAATTAAATAAATGAATTTAATCGACATTTTTTTCTTTTATTTAAAAAAATAATTAAAAATACAATTTTATAATTAATATTTATATATCCTGTATTTATATATCCTGACAACATTTGTTATACATATTTTTAAATTTATGTTTTACTTTTATTATATTTATATTTATTTAATTTTTGATAATATTTGGGTATATAATTTTCAATTGTAGAAGAAAAATCATTATAATATTAGGATTTTTCCAGGCATTAATTTATAGAAAAAAAAAAAAAAAAAAAAAAAAAAAAAAAAAAAAAAAAAAAAAAAAAAAAAAAAAAAAATAAGCAGAATGATTGCTTTATAAATAACCAAATTATCGTGCTGAAATAAAATTAGTTATATTTTGCAGTATCCGAATATTTTTGAGAGTCACTGTATGTTTGTAAATAATAAAAAAGGAAAGGAGAGAAATAAAACTAATAAAAAAGTTTTTGGATTGTACTTACTCCATGTTTAATCGTGTTCCACGTTAATGAATAGTATTATTTAGAAAAAGAAGAATAATTACCTCGGATTAAAACGATGCACACACGAATAAATAGCACGCATGTACATTAAAGAGACACGACACCAAAGAATAATCATTACAAATACGGTCGCCTAATGCTCCTCTGTGATGCGTATAATCTACAGGGTTCTTTTACGATTAATTTAATCCCGATTTTTTACTACTGTGCAGGTGCAATTAAAATGTGCAATAAATAAACTCAATATAGTATATTCTAAAAATGTTTTTCTCTATTACAAATATACGATTTCCGATTGTAATTCTACGTGTGTTTGTATAATATCCGATTCGAATATTCTAAAATTAAGAATATTCTTATTTCATAAAAATATTTATGAATATTATGTGCTATCTTCATAGTATTTAATTTGTAGAGAAATTAATATTATGTAATTATATTACATTATTCTTACATTATTATTTCTTTATATATTTGTATTATATATATATATATATATATATATATATATATGTAGATGTATGTATATCTTTGCTATTAGTTTTAATCTTATTTAGATCATGGACGTTTATTTATTACAACTAACTTATGTAATTCTAATACAGTGACAATAATCTTCGTTATATATAATGCTCTAAGTATATAATACTTTTTTATTTTTATAAATTAGAACTATAAGTTGAAAGATTTATCATTCAATGAATTCTAAATTGTAATGTAGTCATCGAGTTGTAAACAATAATTTTAAAAACACTATATAATAACAGATATAAGAAAAATATGTTAAAGATAAAAATATATAATTATATTGTTTTAAAATATGAACGTGATGCAATAAATATGTATATTACATACAAAAATGTATATGACATGATATGAACTTTACTATAAATTTAACAATATCATACAACCCAGACGCATTATCATCCAACATCTAAATAGATTATTATAATATTTTGCGAAAGATATACAGAAAATATTAGCACGAAACATTATTTTGATAAAATAATTTATCATGAAGAAATTTGTCAAATTTTATATAATTTTTAAAATGGCAAATAATTTCTTTCTTTTGTTCTCGAAGTAGATCAAAAATATAAGATTTATATCTTTCTTCTTAGCCAATAGGTCGACATCGAAAAAATCTCTCGTTTTTTTCTTTTCTTTTTTTATATATATTTAACAATAAGGATTATAATATTCCACACGATAAGTCTTCGGTCTCGGTGGAACAACGTTGTGTCGAAGTGAATGTCGAAGAAGTCAAGCCGATAAAGGTGATAAAAACTTTTATGTTTTTAAGATTTTCTTACAACGGTACACCACATTTCCATCGACGTATTGACCTTGATGTTCCATGGAAGCCCCATCATAGCCGCTGTCACACGCACAAGAGTCTTATGTCTAATCTTGTGCAGTGGCCAGCAGCTGCACTGGGGTCCAATAGTGTTCCTTGATCGCGTGTGATAAATCTATTCGTCGATCTTTCTTTTCCTTCATTTTTAATAATTTTTTTTTTCTTTTAATTTCGTTTCACGGTATATGTAATTTTTTTTTGATTTTGTTTTTGCGAAATACATTTTACATAAATGATATAGATTTGTATAAATGTTTCTATAGAAATTATAAAAATTTCAAATTAAATATATCGAATTAAGAGAAATGAAAGATCGTTTAACATTTAATCGATTCCTACGATCAAAATAATTAATACAAATATGGACAAATTTTGTTCATTTTCGAATATTAAGAAAAATTTTTTCCTAATCGATATCTAAATTTCTTTTTTTCTTTTCTTTCTCTTTAACAAGTGCTAATTTTTGTCCATTATACAAAATTAATAGGTTCGATGTAAATTAATTTCTAATTTTCTCTTTCCTCAGATATTCTTTTTTTCTTAGCAACGCGATCACGGACATTAAATATAGTATTAGAATTAGATTAGAAAATATTCGCGTTATATCATACTTATAAAATCAATTGACATCCTTCAAAAGTGTTCTGATATTCGATCGGTAAGAAAAAATGGTTTGCGAGACAGACGGACGGTTAGAAGGGGGTTGTTAGAGAAAGATAGATACGTAACTATACATAGGACCTATGTGTGTGTGTGTGTATGTGTCTATATATATATACACACATATATATATACACATATATATATATATCTTATAGTTATGCGTGTGCATAGTGCGAGAACGTTTTTCTTTTTGCTAAAAGTAAAGTAAGTCGGTAAAAGACTATAGCTGTGGGTGCTTGGACATCTGCTGGTGACTATATAGCTTCCCTAGAATGTTTCAACTCAAATACAAAATTCAGTGTCTTCGATCTTTTTCTACTATGTATGTTGGACTTACTAGAAACCTAGTGTCGTTTGCATATCTCACCGACTTTATACTAAACACTGTTCATCCTTGATACTTTTCTTTTACAATTGTATCCTTGGTAATATCTGATAACTTCATGATTAAGCAAAGAAAGAAAAAGAGAAAGATGAAGAAGAAGAAAAGAAAAAGAAGAAAAAGATCGTAGACCTTGATGCTTCTTTTTCCCTTATTCTTCTTTAAACTTTTATCTTCACGAGTCGATATGACTTGATCTTTAAACCCCCTTTTTTTTCAAAATTTCAACCGTTTGCAATCCAGGAATGATCCCTTGCCGATGATCCATAACGACGATCGAAGATCCAATGTGCACGTTGATACTTTCGGAAGAAATTTGTCTTCTTTCAAACTCAAAAGAGATTAGCTTTCGAGAAAATTATATTCGATATTTTTCACAAATGTGTATCCTTTTCTTGGCACTTCGTGCGTACAAACTTATCTTAAATACAAAAAAGAAAGAAAAGAAATAAAAGAAATAAAAGAAAAAATATAACGGAGGAACTAAAGAAAAAGAAATAAAAAAAGAAAAAAAAAGAAAATGAAAATAAAAAATAAATAACTAAATAGATGCGACCCTGATGCAAACATTAAATGTTTAATATCAAAAGTGTTTTAATCGGGGACACTTAAAAATCGACGATAGTAAAAGTTATAACGAGACACTGCACGAACAATAAATCGATGAAAAAGAGAGTTCGCACTCGTTACTTCCGTTGCACCGTTCAAGCACAACTGCCGTTAGTTTCTTAGTTCACCCTTCGTTATATACTAACACACCACGTGGTTATCTAATCCATTGACCAATGAAACTATGGCTTTAGAAATAGGGGACCAATGATTGTTCGGCTTTAAGCTCGCAAGACACGTGTTTCTTCGGAAATAAGGACACAGCCAGTATTACGAGCAAAATCGTATTTGCGTTAACCGAAGTCAGACACGATCGAATCGCATAGCTTTGACATGTTCCATACATATCTACCGAATATCCAATTTTTATTTCAGTATCATCTTTATCCGCATACTTATTTAAATTTTTCCTAACTTTAATTTTTTTTCTTTTTCATTTTTTCTCCTTTCCTTTCACTATTCCTTTCTGAAACATGATTTCTACCTATTAAAACAGATCATTTCTTTCTCTCTTCCTTTTTTTTTTGTATTTTCATTATAACAACGAATTTTGATTAATTCATTAACAAGTCTCGATAGAATGTGTGTGTGTGTGTGTGTGTGTGTGTATGTGTGCGTGCTCGCGGGCGTATATGATTTTTTTTCTTCTTTTTTTCCTTAATTCTTATGATCTATGTATTTGTTCATTTATTTTTTCTTTTTTTTTTGATCGTTTTCCTGTTGATCTGTATATTTGTTCATTTTTTTTCTTTTTTTGATAGTTACGCCAATAATCTATTTTGACGTTGATCGCGTAAATTAACGAGTCTCCCAAATATTTTATTATATAACTCTATCTTCTGACCCGACTAATGCCGTCTGGCAGTGGTGCCGTTGGTGGTAGTGTTTAATGATATTGTGAAGAGGTGAATCCTTAAAACGTACCCCACATACATACCGACGTGAAGCAATTACCCCGTTCGGTAAATAGTGGGATCCGGCATTAGGACGACCTAATTTTCATACCTGTCTCCCTGTCTGTGCTCCCTGTAGAGACTAACTCGACTCACACGGAATTCTTCTTTTTGATTTTTATTCCTTTGGCACAGTCGTGCATCCTTCTATTTCCTTCTCACAGAGAAATGATTAAATCATGATTTCTTTTCTTTTTCTTTTCTTTTTTTTTCCCTACATCCTGATCTATTACTTCACGATGATCGATTTAAAAAATTAAATCTTTGTTATTTTTTATTTTCAGATATAAAGAAAACTTATAGAGACCTTTAGAATTTAAATAGACTTGTCTACAGTTCTGATTATTATAACACGATTATGCGATCTGTTTGAATACATACCCATAGGTCTAAATCATATTACATATATATGTATACATAAGCATAATATATATATATATATATATATATATATATATATATATAAATATCCTATATGATATATTAATAAGTATATAGTATAAATATCCTGCTGTACTAATAAGTAAATATATAATATATGTTTACTATATATAACTATATTTACTGTAAATGTATATATATATATGTATATATATATACATATATAATAAATGGTAATGTTATAATAACACTATTGTATCGTATATATATATATATATATATATATATATATATCGATATATATGTATATATATATATATATTGTAGTATTTATTTATATAGTATAAGTATAATACTATACTACTAAGTATAATAAATACTTAATGTATTTATGTGTGTGTGTGTGTGTGTGTGTGTGTACACACACACATATATATACATACATACACATATAATAATATCCTTTTTTGAAAAATTGTAAACGTCTTACTTTCTAATTTAAGATAAAATAAAATATATAAATCCTGATTACATAATATTTTTTTGTCTTTTTAAAATACGAATAAACATTTTAACAATTAAGATTATATATTATAATATTAATAATAATGTACGCGAATAGATATACATACCTATATGAATAAAATCTATATATACAAATATATATATCTATTTTTTTTTCAAAATTTTCTCATCCCTTTGATCCTACTTTATAAGACAGAGAAGGAGAGAGAGAGGAAGAAAAGCATAGCAAGGTGAGATAGGAATGCGTTAGAGTGGATACGTTACGCCCCTGCCAATGTAGAAAGAGGGTTTGAGGGGTATACTAGGGGGTAACACTAGCCGAGTAAGCTCCAAACACTTTTTAGGATTCAGGGCTTAGCACCCTTGGCTCAGGCTTCGCCCGTCTGCCTGGCCCAACTTGCTTCTTCTCCACTGACTGTTACTCAAACCTCTTTCTTCTTCTCCTTTTCTCTCATTAAATCATGATAATTTTAGATTCTCATGAATTCAATTAATCATCATCCAGTTTTATAAATTCCGATACCTGTTTATAAAATTCTTAAAGTCAAGAATCAATTGTTAATCGATTCGAGTCAATTATTAATTAATAATAATAATTTATACGTTTTACTGAAGAGAGAGAGAGAGAGAGAGAGAGAGAGAGAGAGAGAGAGAGAGAGAGACAGACAGACAGACAGACAGAGAGAGAGGATGAAAGATATGAAATAGCAAAAGGAATTAAACTTTTGGATCAATTTATTACTTACAATTTCTTCTGTTTTAATCTGTAGATGATCATCCTTTTCATCCAATCAAAATTCGTCGATCATATAGGTACCCATCTTAAGTTTATGTCATATTTCATATCGCAAATTTACAATGAAATAAGACAGAAACATAAGACGGCTTGCCTATTTTATCTTTTCTTTTTTTTTGTTTTCTTCTGCCTTCTATCTTCTTTTCCTTTTTATTTCTTCTTACTTCTTCTATTTCTTCATTTTTATATATTATATTATTATTAATGATCGATTAGATAAATATTCATAGATCGTTTTTAAATAATAAAGTTTGATATAAGTGATATATTATAAATTCAAAAAGATTTTTATTTCCTACGCCATTGTCTATAGAATCGGTTATACGATACAGTGTATATGGGCAACGAACCACGCGGCAGCTCTAAAAGATTGGTATAACGTGACAGGAGGGTTGACAAGACGAAGTTGGGATTTCTAATTGAGAAATCATTATTAATAATAACGTAACTTTTGTTTTCTTAATTTTTACTTAATTTATAATTTATATTCTCTCTCTTTCTATATATATATATATATATATATATATATATATATACGCGCACATACACACACGCAATCACATCTCAGTCATTAGACACGACTTAAAAAATTTTAAGTATATCATTGAATATTTATACAGGACGATCTAAAAGTTTCTAGATGACTTTAAAAATCAATTACTCTTTTTCGAAACTCCAGCTTAACTTTCTCTTTATTTAGATTGTAAAACTACAAACTCGGCTCGTAAAATTACAAAGACTAATTAAATGCCTAATGAAAGTCTTGAAAAAGGATAAATGATTTTTAAAATCATCTAGATACTTTTGTTTTACATTTGCATAACTTTATTCTAATGTTTTATAAAATAATACTAAAAAGAAAAAACGATCGATGATTAATTCTTATGAGTAATATATATATATATATATATATATATATATATATGCAGATATGTAATTAGGAATAATTAAAGGATATTATTCGTCTCTTTTTGTGAAAATACGTTCGGAGACCAATAGCGTAGGTTCTTCCGGACGTAAAGTTGCATAAGAAGCCTTAAATCTGCCCGAGGTAAACGGGATTAATCCTAGCTACCCCACGGGAAGCCTTGTCAATTTCATTGGCGTAGAAATATCATATGTTTCTTTTTTCTTTTTCTTTTCTTTTTCCGCTTTTTTCGAGGATCAATAGATCTAGTGAATATTAAATGATCTTTGTTTTCACATTTTATAACAGTAATTTATTTCTCTTTTTTATTTTTTTTTTTGCAAAAATATGCGATATTTATAAATCCATTGATCTTCGGACAGATTCTATGAATCCCCAAATTAGATCATTAGAAATTTATTTATTCAACCTTCGTTTTATATATATATATATATATATATATATATATATATATATATATTTATATATATTTCACAGATTTGATCAATATATTTTGTTACTTGCAATGGTAATTTAATTATTTTTTGCAAAAATATGTAATATTTATCTTCCAATGGATTTGAATTGGATAGTTAAAGATCTGTTTATTCAATCTTCGTTATGTACACGTATATTTATATTTATATATATTTTATAATTTTCGATAAATCTTTTTACTTGCAAATGATTTATTTACAATTTTGTAAAATTATATAATATTTATCGAATTTCAAATAGACTCGAATTAGATCATGATATATATAAATATATATATATATACCTTTTAAATAGATTTTTAACCAAAATATATTTTTTTATATATATAAAAAAGAGAAACAATATGATAAATTTTCCGATAAAATATAAATAAAAGGAAGGAAACACGGAAAAAATGAAACAAGGATGTCCGTACGTCCATTCTCTACTTATTTAGCTTCGAGTAGAATAGTCATAGATTAGGTCGGACATGGCGATAGTTATCGATGTGTCTAAAGATGTCTAAGAAAGTGGTCGCGGGTCGTTACTCTTTGAATAATGCAATTCTTTATCACGTTTATCGATACGTAATCCTGTAACACGGTTTTACCAACGTGTTAGAAACATTTGTCTTTCGCTGCATTTACCAACTTCTGCACTATCTAACCACTGTGCACTAACGTGTGCCCAGTGAACTCTTATCGACCTACCTCGGTATTGCAGTTTCGTATCAGTTCCATGGATTTCCACGTTCTTTCCTTCATCTCTTAGAGGGTGAAAGAGAGCGTCTCCTTTATTTGCTGAAATCACTATTTATTTATTTATTTATTTTTTTTTGTAATCTAAATTTTCATTATGTATCATTTATTAATTTATAACGAATTTTTATTTGATCGCAAATCAAATAAGTATATAAATTTATTATCATTGTATTTTTTTGTTTAAAAAATTTATTTCCAATTTTTCATTTACGATATCAATCACGTTTATCTTGTTTAAGATATTTATGAGATATATTGGGTGTTATATCTAGATTCATATTCGGATCCCGTGCACCCGATTTAAGTCTTTAACTCGATCTTTTCACAAATGAGTACTTAAATTAGAAACGATAGTGTTCATCCCCCATAATATTTATGATGCAATTCTACACTTAATTGATTCTAGATAATGGCAATGATGATAATAATAATTTATGACGTTATCTATATGATGTCGATTGTCGTCATCATTGACGACATAGATACGTTCTCTTTTTTTTTCTCTCTAATCATCGAATATATTGCTGGACCGATAATGATAATGTTTATAATCGCGTTACATCGATGACGTGCTAAAATGTCGTTTCTGACGACAATATCAGAGTGCAATACGCTTGCGTCAGGGCAATGAACTCATTCTCTGCTATCTTGAAAAGGGACGATACGATATATCAATAAAGAGTGATACGTAAAGAACCTAAGCAATAGAAGGGATGAAAATTGAAATGGATGAGAGACAGAGAGAGAGAGAGAGAGAGAGAGAGAGAGAGAGAGAGAGAGAGAGAGAAAAGAGAAGTAAATTTTGTTATTTAGCTGATAAATTCGGGCAAGTTATAGAGAAAGGCATCAAATCTAAAATTGAATATATGTAATTCGAAAATTTTTTTAGTCAATTAATTTTTGTTTAATCATTGATCAACTTTTTTCTTTTCAATATTAGGTGCACTAAAAATATCTAAGGAAATCATTTTAGTCACAATAAATGATTCGAATTTTTTTTTTTAAATAATTATAAGCCTAAAATAGTATTATGTCTTGATAGTTTTAATAATTATATAGATGTAAGAATTGTTCTATGGTTTAATAATTTTTTTTGCAAAACAAAAATTACAAGATTATGGGATCCGTACTGTGTTTAATTAACTTTTTTGTGATTTTGAGAATTGATAGATTTCTGCATAATTTGGCCCAATTCACGTTATTTTTTGATTCTAAGTAATATTTTTTAAAAATAATTTCTTCTCGCGAATCCTTTATACCTGATAATTTTTAATCTTCTATAACTCAACTTTTCTAATTTATCAAAAAATTATATAATATACGAGAGTTATAATATTATATTTAATATAGTACTATAATTTAGTATAGTAATCTATCTATTATTATAGTACCATAATTAATATTAGTAAAAATTCAATATAGTAATAATTATAAAAATTGAAAACTATATTACATTGATAAAATAAATATACTACTACTACAATAGTAGTATAATATTCTACTAAATATAATTTATACTTATTAAACATTAATAATTTTGAATATACAAATAACATTGTTATTTGTATGAAATTTTTAATTAAAAATAATAGATTAATATTATTACTTATTAACATAAAAGATATTAAAAAGAAATGTTAACAATACCTATTAATCAATCCAACATATATGTATATATCTACATTATGTAAAATATGTATTATACGGTAGATAAGCTTGCTAATAAAAATACCAGACGATTAAATTTTCCTTTGCGCCTAGCGCAGATCTTTGTCACGTCGCATTCGTAGTGGGGTCGTTCGTCGGGGGTGGTTCTATAAATAGCGCGCGTCACCTTCCGTATAGGTATTCGGGTTAGTAGGAGAGATCGCGAAGATGAGCCAAGGGCGACTTACTCTTTGATCTTATTTGAAGAAATTTTTTTTTTCCTTTTTTCTTTTTGTTTTTTTTTTTCATAAAATCTTTTCCTTCCAATTATTGTCGACTATTTATCAAATTAAATTTTTCTACACTTCAAAAGACGTTTTGTATTTTTTTTTGTATTCTTTTTTTCTTTTAGTACAGAGTGGGATTAAAAGTTCTTCAATAATTTTTAAAAATCGATTGCTCTTTCTTGAGTACTTCTTAAGTTAATTCATTTTTCATATTGTAAAGTTACAAAATTATAGAAATTTTTTTGTAATCCGGAATAAAAGTAGTCTAAAACGTTTAATCGAGATAAAAGTAATTGATTTTTAAGAACATTTAGGAATTTTTGATCTATTTAAAAACCTTTGGTACACCCTTTAAAAAATTTTTTAAAATAGATGCAACAACTTTGACCGTTAGAATCGCTCGTTAGAATAAAATGTCGATGTCACAAGATTTGACATTCTTCTTTTGAAAATGTCGTCGAGTAATCGTACGGTTGAATTTTTTTCTTTTTTTTTTTTGTAATATAAAATACTCAAAAATAGAAGCAACAATTTTAACCATTAGTATGACTCATCCAGGAGTAATATCGATGTCACAAGAATAGTGTTAAGCGAGGAATTGAAGCGTGTAAAGAGTAGATTACATGCATAACGAGGACTAAGGCTCGAACTATAATTAGTATAATCATTGACATTTCACTTTTTTGTTTTTATTCTTTTTTTTAGTTTTTTCTTTTTTTCACGATTCACATAATTATTCTTCGTTAATATTATTTAAAGAGAATTATTATTGAAATATATTATTTAAAGAGTTATTATCAATCGAAATGTATATTATATTATAATTTCATTCGTATAAAAAAATTAGCCTAGACTTTTTTTCTAAGATTAATAGTAATTGTGAGAAAGAAGAAAGATACATTTTTTTTTATTCATTCGTCTACTTTCTCGTTGTAAGAACTCAAGAAGACGCGAAGATCTCATAGGTTGACCTACTTTTTCTCGCGAACGCGTACCCCATTGACCCAGGATGGGTTGCCAAGCAACGGCACACCATGGTACCCATCCACAAATTTTACAGTAAAAAGACAATAATTTCCCTACTGTGCCTCTATTTTACTTTGCAAATTTTATTCGCTGTTTCGATCATATACCGTGTATTTCCTTCAAAAAAAATGTTTTCAGAAAAATTAATACAATACACAAATATAAAACAAACTAATAAAAAAAATAAAAAAACAAACAAACAAATAAATAAATAACTGTGTATTATATATATATATATATATAAAATTAGAAAAAAGCGTAAGTTTGAAGAAAAAATCAATTTTTTTTATATTCATTTTAAGAGATCATTTTCTTTTATAAGAAATGTATAATAATTTCTTTTATAAGAAAATGATCGTAATTTAATAAAACGTGAATAAATACACTTATGCACTCAAATACTTGCGAATATAACGTATAAGATGATACTTAGCGTCCTTGAAACGAATAATCGAAAGTGGACATCGTTGTTCGATAGAAGTGCTTTGGTGTAGCGTGCCTCCGATTTGTCTGTCTTTCTCTCTCTTTTACACTCTGCTATCACAAACATCCTTGGCTATCCTTCTCTTTCTCTCTCTCTTTCTCACACACATACACACACACTGCTTCTTTCTCTCTTCCAACCTTCCCTCTTTCAGATGCGTGTCGTTGTCGTGGCTTTTGGTGGGGAGAGATTGTGAATGACGCAAGTCATGGGATATGTGGGTCATCGGGTCATGGTACTCCATCCTTCCGTGGAATTCTCTTCAATGGGACTTTATTTATGAAAACCTCGACATTATTTCATCCCGAACCTAATCTCTTGCAAATTTTTATCCTAAATATTTCTTTTTTCACCACCTTAAGAATCCTTCCTTTTTTTTTTGTTTCGTTAATAAAATTTAGCCTAAAATTATCGTTCGATTATCATTTTATTATCGAATTGATATTAATTTATCAAACGAAATTTCATTTAAGAAAAAAGGATTTCTTAAATTACTTTGGATAGAACTCGATGTTATCTAAGAGAAAGAGAAAAAGGAAAAAGTAAAAAACTTGATTCGCGAAAGTGTTGTAAACTAAGTACGATGAGAAGGAGGGAGGAGGGGAGGAATAGTGGGGGTGCGGGGGATGAATAGAACAACTCCTCGAACGTGAGACGTAAAGACGATCTAGATAAGCACCTTTATGAACGACCTACTTTAAGAAAAAGATCGAGCGACGTCGATGAGGTCGAAACTCGAGGTTCGAGATAGATACAAGATGACGATAGAATATGTATATACACACACACACACAAACATATATATATATCTTGTAAAATATTAAAAAGAAGTCGGACAAATCAGAATGTCGTATCTATTGATTATAGATTAAGTTTATTCCATAATTTCTAACATGCTATGATTTTGTTATTTTACAAAGTATTAAGTATTTTTAAGAAGAAAGGAAACGACGAATGATTCGTCTATAGTGTATGGAAGATGATAGTCAAGGCAAAAGAGAGAGACAGAAAGATATATATATATATATGTCTATATCTATGTAGAAAGAAAGAGAAAGAGAGAAAGAGAAGGGCGACCTACCAGATCGGGCAGCCTTGGAAAACTGGGGCTTTGAACCGGCATGCACCCTTTCGCGATGACTACTTGCACCCTCCGCAAGCAGTGGCGGCGACGATAGTGTTGGTAGAAGAGAAGAGACCGGCGGAAGAGGACGATGAGAGGAAAGGGGAAGTGAGGTGCAAGCGCATATAGAGGTTCTGCCCCGTGACGTCAACGAGCTCCTGGCCAATCCTGCGACTGCATTTACCGACGTCATCGCCTCCCCCGACGTGACGTTCATTTCAAGGAAAAGGGCCAGGAGAGTGGAGGGGCGAAGAGAATACAGCGGGACTGGCCGCAGGATGACGAGAGAGGATGAGAGAGAAACGCACCATATTTTGACCCAATTAACGATGGGCTAAACGACAACCGTGAAAATTTTTACTTATTTCCTAACGCTTTTCGATATTTTTGAAAGAGGTTCGATATCATCCATTTTTTTTCTCTCTTTATTCGATCATTTTTTATATCTATACATGTATGTATATGTGTATGTATATATATATATATATGCATATATATATATATGCATATATGTATACATGTATATATGTATATATATAACTCGATCTAAGGATGACAATAATTTTTCCATCTTCTATTTAGTTTTTCTTTTTCTTTTTTTCTAATTTTTCTTCGAAAAGAAATTCGTTTGACGACGTGCCCGCAATGCGTCGTCATAGTCGCATTCGATAGTAAAAAAAAAGAATCTTTTACTTTTTTTGTAATTTTTGTTAGAAAAAATTCTGAATTGAAAATATTCTGAATTTATAAATAGGTATAGATATTAATCGAAGAACGAGAATCGATAATCGTCAGTAATAACTTTGATGTTCGAAGGTCGATCTATTGAAGGATGAGTTAGAAAAGTTCGATATGCGCTCTCTCACGATTCGGAGAAAAGATTGGCTACGTGATTTTCCGAAACGTGGGCGGCTCGTCTGCCGAGTATTCTGTGTGGGCGTGTGTTTGGGTCTCTCGACCCTGCCACGTGTTCGTTCTTCGAAATAGTAACGTACTGTACGTTATTTTCTATAAGTTTTCGATCGAAAAAAAGCAAGATTTTTTTTCTTTAAATTAATCAAAAAATTAATTTTTTTTTAAGAATAGAAACTTTTTATTTATGTGCATGCGTGCGTATGTGCGTG
Organism: Vespula pensylvanica; assembly: GCF_014466175.1. Taxonomy (NCBI): domain Eukaryota; kingdom Metazoa; phylum Arthropoda; class Insecta; order Hymenoptera; family Vespidae; genus Vespula; species Vespula pensylvanica. The sequence goes on along the minus strand of NC_057690.1, from coordinate 8,545,854 downwards.
CGTGCGTGCTTGTAGGAATAAAGAATGTTAGAAAGGGAATGCAGCGACAAAAGTTAAAACCACCCCTAACAGATATATATATATATATATATATATATATATAATAAGATATCTTAACACGTTTAAAATTATTCTATGGTATTTGAACGTTTGACTCACCCATCTTTAGAAGAGATGAGGTCCACAGTAGTTTACCTTCGGTATGTAGAATTTCTCTCAACAAGTGCAGATCAGACGGTTGCGGAAAAGTGACAAATCTAGTTGGCAGGTTTCTTCTACTCTTTCATTCCTTTCTCTCTTTCTTCCTTCGTTATTTCAAAAACGTAGAGAGTTCGAGATCGATCGATACAATTCATAATACTCTTTCATCAATTACTTCGATTCCTTTTTTTTTAAATTACAAATAATTCTAATAAAAATTATTTGTTACGTAAAATACTATCTTCTTAAGAATATATCAAAGATATCTAGGTAAGATTAATATATATTAATATATATATATACATATATATATATTTTTTTCTTTTTAAAGGATATATCGTAATATTAATAAAAAATTTTTTACCGTTTAACAGATTCTTTAAAGGTGTTCAGGAAGGGAAGAAAGAAAGAAAAAAAGAAAAAGTTAATAATTAGGAAATAGAATCAGCGTTCAGCTTCGAAATTGTACGACGCGCGTCTCAGTGGTCGAGGCTGAACTGCAGTCGGGCCAAAGTCCGATGGAAGTCAGCGAGTTTCCACTCGGCAGCCGAGGCTAGCGGGTTTGAATGGAGCTATCGTTGGATTGGTGGAGAGCTCAGTGACGTCATTGCATTGATTATCCCGCGCGCGCCGCACCACGTGGCCCTTCGACCCACTGTCTTTCTTTCCTTCTCTCTCTTTCTCTTTCTCTCTCTCTCTCTCTCTCTCTCTCTCTCTCTTTCTCTCTCTCATTCGCTCTTTCTCAGTTGCTCTCTCACTTCGTTGCCAATCGCTCGGCGAAAAGGGTCAAAGGGTGGATGTAAGCGTTTTTTCTTTTACGTATCTTAAGGTAAATCAGGACGAAAAGAGAGCCGAGGACGTTTCAATAAATTTTCGACAAAAGTTTCTGGTCTCGTGTCTGATACTACGTTGACTTTTTCCACTTTGATTCGATCAAACCAATTTGCTTCTTATATTTATCAACTATTTCTTTTTATTATTATTTCGTTTTTATTATTTTCCTATTTTCTTTCCTTGATTGGTTAATAAATTTATAATTGATTTATGCACTTTGTATATTTATTATTGTTGTATATTTGTTATACTTTTATATTAAAATACGATATTTTTTTCGTTAGGACATTATTTCATATCATTATATCATTCAAAGTTAATTTAAGTTGTTTGAAAAATAATATTTTTGATTTTTGTCATTTCTAATATGTGATTTCAAATGTAGTGGTAATACCTATTACAATCCCAGTTATATTATATATATATATATATATATTTATAAATAATATGCTCATATATAAAATGATTTAATTAGTTAATAGAATGATTAATCTTATGTAACGAACGTATATAAAAATATTCCATAACATATACGTTATAAATATATTTCTAAATATATATATATATATATATATATATATATATATATATATATTAGTTACTTATTTTATACGTCATATCGATCGAAATAATACAAATTTTATAACAAAGGAAGGATCTTGGATCGATTAGGGTTAGGTTTTTTGATTGAATTTCGTCGAATTTCTCGATGTGATGCTTGATCGAGGATGGTTTCCTCTCCTTCACCTCCTTCATCTCCTCCAATTGGCTCCTCCTTTTGCTCGAGGTGGGAGCGCGGGAAAGTCGGGGGCTGCCGGGTGTTGCCGAGGGCTGCCGGGGTTCCAGGTCGATGCACCCCTTTGCTCGCTCGCCAATGGCGGTTCGACGACCTGCCTCGTCCTCTGACGTCATTCGCGTGCACACCACGTCCCTTCCTTTCCTTCCCTTCCCATCCCTTCTCATTCCTTTTCCAGATCGAGCGGCGAAATCTTCAAGCTTCTAGAATCCGTCACTCTTTTTTCTCGATCCTTACTCGTTTGATCGCCGATCTTTACTTTATTCTTTTTTTTAATAAATATTACGTCTTGTTAGATAATCGATTGTGATTTCGAAGGTGATCATATTCTGATCGATTAGAAAATATTAGGAATTTCTTATATTTTGTAGGATCATTAATCGGGATCTGTGAATGAATTATTGTGCTTTTAATTCGGATCAAGAATCCGAATTTCCGACGTTTTGCAAGATCGGATCTATGAACTATTGTGTATCGATTTTGATTGATATTATGTATTTGATAATCACAAATTCCTTACATTTTTTAAGATCATAGTTAATAATCTATGAATTATCATGTGTTGATTCTAATCGATATCAGGAATTATAAATTTCATGGGTTTCGTAAGATCATTAATTATGATCCATGGATTAATGTGTGTTGATTTTGATCGATGTTATGAATTACAAATTTCATAGATTTTGAAAAATCATTGACTATGATTTATGTATCATTGTACTTTTTATCATTCTGATCTATATCAAGCATTAAAAATCTCAGAATTTACTGAGTTTATCATTTTCATATCAATCTTTATTTTTTTATCATTTTGGCATAAAAAGCAGAAAAGATTGTAATAGATTACATGCGTTATTTGCCCTTATTTTCATATCGATTAATACGAAAAATCACAAATTTTTAAATCTATCAATTTTTTATCGCTCTTTACTTGTTAATCCTTCAGAAAAGAACTACCAAAAATTTCGTTCATTTTCTGAGATGATCGACAATTATGAAACATAATTTTGTTCATATTTTCATATCGATCAATGCAAAAACTTACAAATCCATAAATTTATCAATTTTTTATTGATTTTTACTTGCCTATCCTTAGGCAAAGAATTCCCAATAATTTCATATATTTCCTAAAATCATTGACAGTATCAACAAGAATGTTATCCATATTTTCATATTAATCAATATGAAAAATCACAAATCTCTAAATTAAAAATTTTTTTCATCCATCTCTACTTGTCCATTTAAAAAAAAAGTACCTCCAATAATCTCGTACATTTTCTAAGATTATAGACAATGATCAACAAAAATATCCGTATTTTTATATCAATCAATTCAAAAATTCACAAATTTCTGAATGTATTAATTTTTCATCGATCTTCACTTATTTACAATTTACTAACATTATCGATTATAATCATCAAGAAGTTTATCATTTTTTCATCGATCTTTACAGAGAAGAAACAAAAAAATCTTTACATAAAAAAAAGCAAAAGAACTTGTACATTTCTTAAGATCATCGACAATGGTCAGTAATGTTTCTTCATAATAATCGATATAAAAATATTCACCGTATTTTCGATAACGATCGATATAAAAAGAAAAATGAATATTTTTAGTTTAGCTGTCAGTAAGAGTCGATAATTTGTTTCTGACGTAATACAGGCACCCGACGCAACGCAAGAGAAGAAAGGAACGATAACGTCGCCGAGCCTAGCGGAGCCGTTGTGCACCGCACCACACTGCACCGCACCGCATCATATCGCATCGCATCGCATCGCATCGCACCGCACCGCACCGAATAGAAAGAGAGAGAGAGAGAGAGAGAGAGAGAGGGTGAGAGGGAGGGAAGGAGAAGGAGAGGAAGAGAGAGAGAGAGAGAGAGAAAAGGAGTAGGGGATGTAGGGTGCACGGAGCAAAACTGGGTTACTGGAGCTTCATTCACATTACGCGGCCATTCATGAGATTTGCCAATCGTTCGGCTTTCAAACATTTCTCGCTTCTCTCGACTTTTTCGAAAATGCTAAAGCGATTCCAAATCTATTATTTTGTTTCCTTTATAATTCAACAAAATTTTTCGAAAAAGAGAAGATCAAACGGATATTTCTAACCAGAAATTTCTATTGTCCTTATTCGTCTGTATCTCACATTCGAAATTTTATATTAAAACGATCAAACTCGAATCCAATATATATAATATATTAACCATATAACCAATGTATAATAATAATAGTAATAATAATAATAATAATAGTAGTAGTTATAAATTATTAAATTATTTATCGAATTTATCGGAAATTGAGAAAAAGAAAAATGTTACCTATTCAATATCGCGTACTTTCAATTGATGTTTCGAAAAAAGAACAAAGAAAAAGAAAAAAGAATAAAAAATATACAAATAAATAAATAATAAGTAAACTTATTAGAGAGATTGAGATAAAGAGATCTTTTCTAGATCATTCTAAGAAGGAATAAGTATCGTTAGAGAAATGTTGGTTCTTCTGGTGCTTCTTTTTTTCAATGAATCGAGTCGCCCACGTCCAAGTAGGTATATCCAAGGAAAGCCAATGGGGTGCTTTAACCTCGCGACCTAGTTTGCACCCCGTGTGACGTCATGTCCAACGTCATTGCCCGGGCGAAAGTAGGTCGAACGAACCCAGCCTGACTGCCGGAAGGCCGATCGAAGAGTTTATTGAGAAATTCCCATGACTACGTCGTCGATGTCCATCGATACTCGCTTACGAGAGCGATTAAGAGAATCGGAAGCTTCTTATTTCTCTTTTGGATTTTAAAAACTGGACTAAAAAACAAATTAAAAAGGTCGATTGGATATCATCCTCGCTGTGAGGATGTCTCATCCTCCTATTTTTTAAAAGAAGATATTTCTTTTCAACAATCATTTTCATATAACGAATAAATATAATCTTAATATTATACAAAATTTCGTCAAAATAAAAAACATTTTATCATCGAATATTATAGATTTTATCAGATTTGTTGTTAATAAATCCATTCGGTAAAGTAAATGATAGATATTTTTCGAAAGTATATCACAAAACTGACTTTGCATAACTTTCAATATCTAACATAGATATTATTCTGGAAATAATTTTTGATTAATAAATTGGACGACATATCCGTTTTAAAATCTCTAGTAAAAATATGACTCGAAAGTAAATGACAAAGTGCTGACCTTGCATAACGATATCTTTACATATCTAGGATATTATAATAGTAAATATACTAGTATATTAGTAGATATAATAGTATAATAAAATATAACAATATAAAATATTATCTTTACTTATCTAATATAATTACTAGTAGATACTTTCAGAGCATAATTATTGATTAATAAATTCGACGAGATATCTATCCCAATATCAAATAAAAATTATCATTCAGATGTAAATCACAAAACTGACCTTGCATGACATCTTTACATATCTAACATAGAAATCTATCAAATCATATTTTTTGTCTTATCAAACATATTAATACTCGATTAATAAAAGATTAGCATATATATATATATATATATATATATATATATATATATATATAAAATAATCTCTTGTATATCTATACGTGCACGTAATAATAATAATACTATTATTATAACATCAAATCAATGTTTCATAGTAGTAATGTTTATAGAAACATGTATAAATATACTAGAGTAAAGGGGGTTAAAATAGAAGAGGGCTGCAACGAAAGGGTTAAGGGGGAGGAGAAGAAATAGAGACGAGCCGCAAAAGAGGTATCGTGGTTAGACGTAACGACACTGCTCGCTCGAAGAAGAGAGAAAAGTGGTGTTAGTAGTGGTGGTAGTGGTGGTGACGGGTGTGGGGATGAGTGGGTGGAAGACGTGGTAGAAGGGGAGAGGTCGGTGATGGTTATTTTTAGAAAGTAGGTCACCCATAAACCCCAGTTTGTCCCGTGACGTCACGGGATCGTCGTCGTGGCAACAGGAACGCCAGTTCAATCACCTTCGGTTTACAGCCACCTTTTGGCCCCCACCATTGCCTCCCTGCCAACCCCTTCCTTCTCTCTCTCTCTCTGTCTCTCTCTTTCTCTCTCTTTCTCTCTGCTAGTTCTCAACAGGGGAAACGGCAGCTTCGTTTTACCGACAAGCCGACGGAATAGGTTAGAGGTTACGGTATCGCTGCGACGATCAACGCCGGCGCGTCCATCTCTTTTAATGTTTTTTTATTACATATACATGCACATATACACATACACACACATGTTTATATGTATATGTCATTCTTATATAGAATATCATATATAATATTATTTTGTGAGTGATATTTTTGCTTACGAAATGGATGATACTTTTTTAATAGTATTAGCATATACATGTGTGTGTGTGTGTGTGTGTGTGTGTGTGTATGTGTATGTATTTGATATATTTTTTTATATATTTATATATAAGAAATATATGTGTATATAGAGTATTAGTAACGTATAGTATATATAACTATATCATTAATAATATATTGTATATATTATTTCAATACTTCTAATGGAATAGTAATATGTAATATATAGTTAATATTATGATTGAGACTAATTTTTTTATTTTTTAATTCTATTCGATAACAAAAATAAAAAATTAAATATATATATATATATATGTACATATACATATAGAAATACTATATATAACTATATATAACTATATATAATAACTATATATAATACTATATAAATAGATATATAAATATATATACTATAAATTTATATACTATATAAATACTTGAAGAAACCATTCGATCATTTCAAGTTCAAATTCATTCATATGATACAACAGTTAATATAGTAATGAAGTGAGATTAATGAATATAAATCTTTTATTCGATAATTATTTTGTTAGATTATATCAGGTAAAAGATTTATTTAGTTTATCTTGAAATAACGAGTATGATATATGTTATCACCGTTACGAATCTCTAGAGGTATAAGAGCATAATGTTTTTAAATCAATTTTCATAACTTTCGCCATCTTTTGACGAGAATGTTATTTCAGTGAAACGTCTGTTTCTCTTTACCGACCGTTGTCTGTTTTCACTGCTTTTACTACTTGTCCGATCAAACAGCGACACCTACTCCTTTGGCTGACCTATAGAGGTAGTTACTACTTACAGAATGCTTACAATTTTACGAAAAAATATTTATTTAATTATGATACATAGTAATTTTTTTTATTATTATATAAAGTGTTCCTGTTGTGATACACATACACACACACGTACAGACAAAATATTTTTTTTTATAATATTTAAATAACTTTTAAAAATCAAAAGAATCGTGTTAATATTGTTGTCTAGATAATATTGATTTCTAATCCTATGAATGATTTCTAAATATCACATTATGTTTCTCTCGATTCTAGGTTTAAATGAATCAGGTGAATTAGGATGACGTAGTTCTTCCGAAACACGTTAGAACTTTATGTTTAAGCGTCAACGTTTTCATCAGCTTTAGCACGTTTAGTGCCAAGCAGCTGTCGTAGTCGAATAAATTTTGAACGTGAACAGATTAATAATATCTTTTCCGTGTTTAATCATTTTGATACTAAACTCGTGAAATTTTCATCAACTATTCCACAACGTACACATTAGTCTACTAAACTATATATATTGTTATTACTGTACTATATATATCATTATTACTATACTACATCATTTACATATTATTATTATACTTATGTGTATATATATATATATATATATATATATATATAGTATTACAGTATTACTCATAACATAATTATATATATATTCTTATTTGTAAATCAATTGAAAGGAATGATGCGTGATTCATAGATCTATCGTTTCATTCTATCGACATAAAATACTATATCATATGTAAATATATATAATATTTATTTATATACACAATTTGTAAGCAATTTATTTTTCATAAATATAAATGAAAAATATTTTGTAACTACTTATCACAAATTTTTTGATGGATTTTGAAAGAAAGATTATAATATCGAAACGCAAAACGATCAATCGAACGTCGATCGAGTTAACGATCGAGAGGAAGACCCAGCTCCGTTTTCACTTTCAAATTTATTTTTGGCAACGAGCAAAGCACAGCTCTCGTCTAAAAATGCTTACAAGCGATTACGGCTTTTCATTGGTTGTTAGAAGGACCACGTGAACGTACTGAGAAGAAGGCACGCGATGAAGGCGCACAAGAAAGGCACAGTCAGCTGCCTAACGTCCGGTTGGCTAGTTCGAAGCCAGCTCGTTCTTATCAAGGTAAGCAGCTCGTTATTTTTTTTTACTTTTTTTGCCTGTTTTTTCTTTTCGCGAAAAGATATTCTTTATTTCTTGAATATTACAAACATGAAAAAGAGTTGTTCGAAAAAGTAGAATTTTTATGTGCGTTTATCGATCATTTTCAAGGACATTTATGTTCGCCGTTTCGAGTGTCAGTGAAAGGTGATCTCGCATGCTTTAATCTTTCTATACTTATATGTATATACATATATTATGTATTGATACTGATATTTTTTATGGATTCACATAAACGTATATAAGATATGTGTGTGTGTGTGTATGTGTGTGTGTGCGTGTGAGAGAAAGAGAAAGAAAGAGGCAAAGGTTATTAGTTTTATGTCATAAACGTCAGTTTAATATAGTGTTTCTTGATTGTTTTATTGAGTGAGTAAATTCTTTTAAAATTAGTATTAATTTCCGATTATTTTTTATTTAGTAAAACACATACTTTCTACTTTTTCCGAAGTTATTCAATTTCTGTTCATTTTACTTTTTATGCTTTTCTACTATTTTTTTTTTTTTTTTTTTTTTATAATACTTACTGGAGAAATAAACTCAAATAAAGTTTTTCTTTTTTCTTTTTCCTTTTTTCTTTTTTTCCATTATTTTTCTAAAATTCATGAAGTTTTTTACGAAATATTGAAAAAAAAGAAAAGAGAGAGAGAGAGAGAGAGAGAGAGAGAGAGAGAGAAACGAAAAAGTAGAATATTATTTCTATTTTTATAATAGCAAATAGATTTTTCTGTGTATGACCTCGGAGAGTTAGAGTATGTAGCAAGCGCACAGCAGAGTTTAGTTGTAATTTCTTGTTGGTTCGTTGTGTGCTTAGAATAGCTTAGGAATGAGATGAGAATCTATACTTGGCAAGAGAGAGAGAGAGAGAGAGAGAAAGATAGATAGAGAGAGAGAGAGAGAGAGAGAAAGAGAGGGAGATATCTTGCACAGTCTTTCACGAATATAAATGTTGGAAAGTCTGCAAGATTCTAACTGTGAAAATATGTCTATGGGTATGTATGTATGTTCGTAGAGGTAGCAACATTTAGGAATAAGAATAAATCTAAGATGGCAACGTTTCCCATAAATTTCATTATTTTATTATTATTATGTTCTAAACTATATTTCTTTGAAGAAACGTAATACTCGAATCTCCAATTTCAACAAATCTTTTTCTTGGACATCGATCATACTATTTTGTCTCTGTTTTATTTATTCATACATAAATTCTTTAATTTTTTTGATCTCAAAAAATATCGATGAAAGATCACCAATAAAATTAGAAATTTTAATATAAATAATTTTGACTCTTTAATACGAGATCGAAATATAACAGTAAACATTGGAATAATCTTACATAAATCTCAGTATTATTCAAAAATATCTCTGTGAGATCAAGTTTTCACTATTTGACGTTGGATCGAAGTTGGTATGTGTAAGATGATGTGAGTAAAGAGAGGGGAGGGATAGAGAGAAAGAGAGAAAAAGAGATCTACAGCAGCGTGTTGGATCCAAATTTGGATCGCCCTGATATACCGACGTAGCCAAACCGACTCAACGTTACGAGACCTTTTGAAAAGTGGGGATGCTGAACATCTATTTTTACTCTTTCGATATTCTATACCCCATCCGCGATGAAGTTTCTTGCATCGTGAGATAAACGAAGAAATTTAGGCTTATGGAATATTATCATGATGAAAGTATTCAAAATGTCATCGAAAAATTGTTGAAAATTTGTCAAAAAAAGAATATTTTTTTGTTCGAATAAACTTTTAATTCTGTTCAATTTTATGTACAATTCAAAATCGATATACACATACATACACACACAGATAGTTATATATATATGTAATTAATGTTATTTATTTTTTCTTTTTTTTTATTTTTAGGTAGACGCGCGTAAGAAGCAGGCACCAACATGGCGGACGATGAGGTTAGGTGAGTATCGAACGAATGATATGTAAATGAATATCGTTGAAATCTAATAGATTAGATAATTAGATTGATTGCTTATTATTATTATTATTATTATTATTATTATTATTATTATTATTATTATTATTATTTGATCATCAATTATTATTTCTTTTCTTTTCATTACTCATCGTGGATCATTTCTACATCTAATTATGGAACATTCGTCATTGGCGATCCGCAATCAATAAATCCCTTTTTCGGTTTTGGATTCTAGTATGAATTATGAATTTAAAGGTACGGATTTTGTGTGTTTTCTATGCTCGTTCTTCTTCTTGTCCTCTTTATTAGAATTAGATGTTTGACATTTGCGAACTGAGATATAAAGAAGTTTACTATGTATTAAGAAAAATACGAAAGATATTAATTTTATACTATTTTTGTTAGAATAGTATAAAATTTTATTCTGATATCGTATTTTTTCTCATTTTTTACATAGTAATCGACTTCGAAGTAGAAAATTGTACTTTTTGAAAATTTTTTTGTCGAGGTTTCGAATAGACTGAACCTCGCTTTTTTGTTTTTTCTATTTTTAGTTGGTTTTTTTCCCCGATAATATTTTTTTCCTTTATCTATTTTTGTTTTTATAGAAAAATTTAAATACGAACGTTACGTGTTTGCTTACTTTGTCCCGACCCTCACCCACCCCATCTCTCTTTTGGAACTTTTTATATTTTGATCACTCTCACACAAAAGAGAGTTTTTTTTTTTATTTTTCCAACCGATATATCGATTCTTCATATCGGTATTTCGAGTTTTTCCTCTGTCTCCTTATCGTTTCTGTTTTTTCGAAACAATCATTAGAACAAAAAAAAAATCATCAATAGAAAGAAATCACAAATCTGAACACGCAAATATCGTCGATAGACAAGGATGGAAATGCAGAGAGCTACCGGTAAAGTAGATACGATGCTCGCACGTAAAAATGGAATTTTCCATGAAGAAAATAAAAAATAAATAAAAAAATACAAAGAAATATTATTCTTGCATGTTAATTATTTATCTTCCTTGTAAAAAATATACGTAACATAACCTCATATAACATAATATCATAAAACGTACAACATAAACGTTATATTAATTAGAGTTATTTGCCTTATTTTATATGCTTTGAACAATCTTTGAGCTTTTGTTAATTTAAATATTTCTGAACAAATAATAAATAAATATATATACATATATATTTATAGCATGTGCTGTATTTTAGCTTTTTATAAAAAAGAAAAAATGTATCTTTCGAAAATACGATCATTTCAGTATCGTTAAAATTAACGCTATAAATATACTGCTTTGTTCAATGCTTTTGCAAAAGATTTGTTAAAAACGAAACTCGAAACGTCTTTGTGAATCGATTCATAAGAAATATTTTTTGCTGAATTCATTGCTATTTCAAAGTTCATTTCGAGTATCGTGTTTATCTCGAGTTATTTCCAATGGACGAATTTTTTCTAATCTCTTTTTCTCTTTCCTTTTTTTTTACAGAGGAAGCGTCTTGAGGATGTACGTAAAAGAGATGGAACTATCGAAGTATCGCGAACTTATCTCCGATGGAAAGATCATTCGGAAGAATTCGACTATCAATGTTTCTTTCTAATCCTATATTAGAAACTTATTTTCTTTACACTGTTATCATCATCGATTCTCGAAACTTTTAAAATCTTTATTTCTTATAATAATAATTTCTATAATTTCTATATTTTTATTATTTACGTATTTTCGATCTTTCATATACCTTCTTTTTTCTATATAATTAAAAACATATTTTAAAATAAAAAATGTCAATTGTCTGATCAAAATTGGAATTACAGATTAAAAAAAAACAGAATCATTAGATATATTAGAGACATATATTATCGCTAATCACAGTCGACTTTTGTTTTTCTTAAAATTTTTCTTTATTATAATAATATCATTAGAATTAATATACTATCTTTTCTACCTTTCAATTTTCTTTTAATTTTATCAAGAATAGGTTTTCAAAAGTACTAGATATATCTGGTAACCGAATAAATGGCTTCCAAGCACAGTCCTGTATTTAAAGCGTTAGAATTAGTAGAGTATTTAAAGAACGTGTTTACACGATTAATGCAGGAAAAGAAGAGGAAACAGGCGGAGACCGATAGGAAGAGGGCTGAGGTCCGAGCCCGCCTCGAAGAGGCTTCCAAAGCTAAGAAGGCTAAGAAAGGTTTCATGACCCCTGACAGGAAGAAGAAACTCAGGGTTAGTATATATTTTATTTTCTAATTGTAAATATACAAACTTATTTGTTGTTGTTGTTGCTAATTAATGAAATTAATTTTTTTTATGTTAATTTATATTTTACATATAATTTATATATATATATATATATATATATATATATAGATAACATGGGTATAATATTATTATTATTTAAATTATACTTATATATATATATATATATATGTGTGTGTGAGTATAATTTCTTTTTAATATAATAATAATATATTTTTAATATTTAATAATTTTATTTTACATAATTAATTTTACCTAATTATTTGGATAATAATTATATATTTACAGATGATATAACATAATTTATATATAGTAATATATTTTTAATATTTAATAAATTTATTTTACACGATTAATTTTACATAATTATCTTTTTTGTAATAATTATGTAATTTACATATGTTTGTAATTTTTAATACATGTAGTTTACACATATTAATAATATTTAATATTTAATATTTAATATATAAATTTATTTTACATACATAATTTTACAAATAAGTTTTTTAATCTTTTAATTAATTATAACTTATAATTTTATTACGTATAGACGCATCACACACACAGATTATTAAGTTTTTATTATTATTTATTTTTTGATAGCTCTTGTTGCGTAAAAAAGCTGCGGAAGAATTGAAAAAGGAGCAAGAAAGAAAAGCCGCTGAAAGAAGACGTATCATCGAGGAACGTTGTGGAAAACCAAGGAACGTCGATGATGCTAACGAAGGTATTTTGCCCTTTCTTTTCATCTATCCTTTCTATATCTTGATTGAACTCGTAATCCTCAAATTATTTGCGTATTTCGATTTCGAACTTTCGCAACTCCGATATCGTATGATCAAAGTTATATTATACTATCTATTCGTTATTTATATTATTCATTATTTATACTTTGGAGAAAATATTCTATCTAAAGTATTTATCTCCAGGAAAGATTTATAATCGACTACATTTCTCGAATAGCCGATCATCTCTTATAAAAATTGGTTTATAGATACTTAATATTAGATAATTCTTTTTTGTCAAGAATTATCTCGTAAATGAAATCTTTTTAATATATTATATATGTATGATGCAGATCATAGATCTTCTGAGATAAATCTTAGAAAAAGAAGATTATTTATAAATATTTAGATATATATTTTTTCATAAGGATTATCTCAAAAACATTTTGTGATGCATATACATACATATACGTACATAAATATGTCTTCTAAGATAAATCTTGGAGGAAAAAGATTATTTACAGATATTTAGATATATATCTTTTTGAAACGATTATCTCGAAAATGAGATCTTTTTGCGGCTCAATATTTATATAATATTGTATGTACGTAGATATACATACATACATACATACATACATACATACATACATATATATATATATATGTATCTATACTACTTATTTATTTATTAGGTATCATCAACAATTATTATTCATAATTGACATAATTTTTCCCATTCTCCTAACCACCTCTTCCTCCTCCCCTACTCCATAAACACGCGTGCAAATACGAAATTATCGGTCCTCCCAATTTCCTCTATTTTTTTTTTTTAATTTCTACTTAATATTATATTATATAAACAAATACCAAAGTATACCAACACGCGTTATTGACGAAATATGTCGGCAAAAAAGAGTTGATAGAAAAAAAAGCTAGAAGGAAAGAAAAAGAAAAAAGAAAACAAAAAGGAAAAAAAAACAAAGAAAAAAGTCAAATCTAAATGGAAAACAAAGACTCACACAGTTTCGGTTTTATAATAGTTCACAATTCTTGTCTTTATGTCTTCTCTAATTAACTCTCACGCAGAAACAGTGAAACGTGTGCTACGCGAGTACCACAATAGGATCACGTCATTGGAGGATCAAAAATTCGACCTTGAATATGTCGTTAAGAAGAAGGATTACGAGGTACTTCAGAGAGAATAGTACACAAGAATACGGGCGATTAGTCCGAATAACGAGCATTTATAATAACGTTATCAAATAATGAGCGCTCAATGTTGTTGCCAATTTTTCTATTACATATTAATGCAGTGCTCTTGCCCGGTTGCGCATACTATTATTTTTTTTTGTATCTTTTTTATTTTATGTATTTATTTTAATTTTTTTTTTTTCAGCAGTTAGAGCCTCTCGATATTATCAATGAAATTTCTTTTTCCTTTTTTTTTTTATACGTGACACTAACCTAGAAAAAAAATCTCTAACGTGACGAACACTGTTGACAGTGATTTGTTTATTTTGTAATAATAAATATAAAATTTAGTTACATTTTTATTCATATTTTTATTTTCTCAGATTCAAAATAATATACTTATTATAATTATAGCGTGAAAGTATTATAAAATTAAAATTACTTTTTTTATTTCTAATTTATTTCATTTTTCTATTTAATTTATTTATCTGACGTTTAAAACAAAATTTCTTTTCTTTTTAATTTTTACTTTAATTTATTACAAAGCAATTATCTTCCCGATAAAAAATATTAAATTTAGTGTGTCGAATTTGTCTTGTTTTTATTTTTTTATGTTTTTAAAATTGCGACAGTATATTTATAAAAGATATTATCGTTAAAGAGCGTAAATTTCAAGATTTTGTTTACCAGCATTTTTTTCTGTTTAATTTTTGCTAATACATATAAAAGTAAATAGACATTATTTCGACAATGAATACTTTACATTTTAATTTAAAAATTATAACTCTTACGTTTATTATTTCGTTATAAAAAAAATAATAATTATATATCAACTAATCAATCGATTTTTCACGATTTTGCGACCGGGCATCGGGACACGAGCTTCGCATTCTATCGCTACGTTTCAATATTTATCTCTTTCTCTCTCTTTCTCTCTTTCTCTCTCTCTCTCCCCCCTCTCTCTCTCTCTCTCTCTCTCTCTCTCTCTCTTCCTATCGCTATCTCTCTCTCTCTCTCTTTTTTTCTCTCTCTCTGTCTCTCTCTATCTCTCTAGCCAAACACAAAAAAACATACATACATACTTTATTTAACAGCAACGGCATCACTTTGTTTCTTTACTCTTTTCTATTTGCATTTTATCCTTTTATGCAATTTTGCAAATTTATGTGCTCGCGATCCTTTGCCTTATCTTTTGATCTTTTTTTTTGTTATCGTCTTTATCCTTTATCAATGCCTGGCCAGGACAATTTATGTGTCGTCGATTTTTATATAAAATGTTGTTTGTCTAATAATCAAACGAAATTTAAAATTAGAGCTTTTATATATATATATATATATATATATATATATATATGTATACATATATATTATCATCGATCGCGATAATCAATGTTTTTAAATATTGTGATGCATTATTATGAACAAACACAACATATATATATATAAATATGTATATATATATAAATATATAAATATATATATATACATATACATATATGTACACGTATACAGTATGGATCAAATGTTTCTACGTGAGTATAAAAATCGATTACTCTTTTTCGTGACGTTTTTAAGCTTATAGTTAAGTTTGTCATTTTACAATCTGAAGAATGAAATTAGCCTAAAAAAGTTTCGATTTAGAAGAATAATTGATTGTTAATACCTCCTAGGAAATTTTGACCTACCCTGTATATGTTACATATGCAACATCGGTTTTTTCTTTTTTATCTACATTATTTCAAACAATTTACTCGATTTACAACGATTTTAATTTTCTATCTATAAATTTTCATTTCCAATACGTACATACGTTCATTTCGAAATTCTCCCCTCCCCTCCACCCTTTATAAACCAGTCCTCTTTTCTTTTTTTGCCTTCTCTATTCGATATTTTCTTGAAATAGAAAAGAATCGTATCTCGTCGACGAAGTCATTGCAAGAATCGTAACGCTTATTTTTCGTCGATAGATACATTCGAATATGTAGATATCGTTTCGTTTAGATCAAAGATCGAAAATGAAAAACGTTAAATCGCGATTATGATTCTGAAGATGACTTCGAATTTTGACAGCCAACGTCAAGTCCATACTGATCCAGTATCATAAGAGGATCAACGTTCTCGAGGGGGAGAAGTACGACCTTGAATACGAAGTTGCCAAGAAGGATTTTGAGGTCGACACTTTTTCTAAATAGAGAGAGAAAGACAGACGGCGCTGCAAATTAGAAACTTTTTTTCTTTTCTTTTTCTCTCTCACATATTTTTCTTCTTCCATTAATTATATAATATAATTTTTAATAAAAGAAAAAAATATATATATTTATACGTATGTATGTATATGTATATATATATATGTACACATTTTTTTAACGATGTGATTATGTCTCGTTTATTAGTTTGCAGCGCTTTGTCGTAAAATGCCAGTAATTGATTTTATTTTTTTGATTTTGGTCGCGCTAAATATTTAGCTGGTACGGCCTATGATTTGATTTGATAACGATGTACATTTTATCGTATATACAAGTATCAAAACGTAACATTAGATTCTCGCAGCCTGTACGAGAGTAATAATAATAATAGTAATAATAATAATAATATTAATAATAATAATAATAATAATAATAATAATAATATTAATAATAATATTAATAATGACAATGATGATAATGATGATGATGGTGATGATGATTATGATGATGATGATAATGATAATGATGATGATGATGATGATGATGATGATAATGATAAAAGCAAGTTTCGTAGGCAAGTTTTAATCGGTTGCGTAGAAAGCCGGTAATTCTAACACTATAAGAGCAATCTTTCTAATACGAACAAGTAATTATTGATAGTCGAAAATAAGTATTTTTGAGCGTAATGGTAGTCAGGTGATTCGCATCGTAGAACCTTAATTTTATTTTATATTTTACTTAACGTACAAACTTAATCCTTTAAACGTTGATGCTATCACGAGTGAAATTTTAGTTCGATATATTTTTCTTTTCTTTTTCTTTTTTTTTTCTTTAATTTTTGGAAATTAAAAACTTCATACAAATGTTTTATTATGTAAAGTAGAACAATTGTAGTGATTAGAAATAATATTGCGATTAATCTATGGGAGTGAAATTTCATTCCATGTACATTTTCTTTTTTCTTTTTTCTTTTTAGTGTTTCTGTTAATGTAAAATAATTAGAGAGCAATAAGAATTGAACAAGAGCAATGAAATTGATGAAAGATAGAAAATTTATTGATTGCATTACTTTGAAATAAAATTGTGTGTAATATAAACCTCTATAAAGCTAAATTATACTCATAAGTAATTTTTGTTAAGGAGTTAACATAGCGCTAATCTGATGGATTTGTCGTAAAAAAAAAAAGAAAAAGAAAAGAAATGAAAGTATTTTAGTATTTAGGAGTATTGGTTTTGCTGTTTCCTAGTTTACCCAAGATATTTTGCGCGATTTTGTGCGAGCTCCAAATTCATTCCAAAAAACCTTTTTTTTCCTAACTTTTTTCCTTCTTTACCGATCGTCATTTATTTATAGCATCGCTTTTTTCGCAGCAAATACTCGCACGTTCATCTTGACCTTTAACAAACCTTCTTTGTTATACATAAAAAAAGAAATAATGAGTATGTTTGATTATCTTTACAAAGATAATTTATCGTTGTATTATTAATTTTTACATCTGTAGAAATGAAAAAAGATTCACATTAGAAAGAAATAAAATCAAATTAGAAGAAAAAAGGACGTGATCGTGATCAGAAAACGATACGATTCGATAGGAAAGGGAAAGGAAATAATAAGAAAATAAAAAAAAAAAAAAGAAATAAAAAAACGAAAAATTAGAGAAAAAGGATGAATTTACGCACGTTCTCCTCATTGATTTTTTATATTTAATTTTTCTCTTTTTCTTTATTTTTTATTTTTTTATTTTTTATTCTTCTATTTTATTTTATTTTTTTTTTTTTTCGTTCACAGCGTTTTCGCTTTCTGGTACATTTTTGTTCTTTTAGCCGAGCTCCAGACGATCTGTGCTGACTATTGGCAAAAAGTATACGCGCTCGAGGGCGATAAGTACGACCTCGAGAGACAAATTAGAATGAAACAATTCGAGGTAAATAAAAGATCGGTGCTCACGTCTAAGCAACCCAGACGAAATATCCTGCACAGACAATTTTTTATTATCCTACGCACGATCATCCAAATTTGTCTCGTGTTACTCTCTCTTTTTACAATCGAACGATTCGATCAATCGATTAAACAATCAATCAATCAATCAATCAATTAATCAATCAATCTTTCTTCCCTTCGATCATCCAACTTTCCGTATCGTGAAATACAATAAATCAATGTTATTCGAGTATCATTTCGAAAGATTCGAAAATAGTTATTAACATATATACGTACGTATATTTCCGGATTATATTTCCGAATTTTTAATATAATTAACATTAACGGAGAGATTTCAGAACAATCCGTGTGTTTATCCCTATTTCTGTATGTATGACCTTCGTGACATCCAATCCGAATTCGTATATATATGAGAAATACGTTAGACTTGAAGAAAAAGAGGAAGAAAAAAGGAGAGAGAAAGAAAAAGTGAGTTAGAGAGAAAGAGAGAGAGAGAGAGAGAGAGAGAGATAGAGAGAAAGAGAGATAGAGAGGAAGAGAGAGAGAGAGAGAAATAGAAAAAAAATATTTTGCTAAAAATTCTTTTCTTTCTCTCTTTCTCTCTTTCTCTCTCCCTCTCTTTTTCTCTCCCTCCCTCTCTCTCTTTTTTCTCCCTCTGTTTTTCTCTATCTTTCTTTTTCTCATACTCGTTCATTTCTCTCCTACAACGAATAAAAAAGAATATATAAAAGAGTCGTCATTGTCAACCTAAAACTCGTCAATCGAAAAAATCGAAAATTGAAAGATGTCTCTGAAACTCTCCGTATTCTTTATAGTGGAATTGAAGAAGATTTGCCAAATGTATTACGACCGCGTCTACCTTTGTGAGGGTCAGAAGTGGGATTTGGAGCGTGAAGTTCGGAAAAGGGACTACGAGGTACAGGAAAATAAACGAGCACCAACGACGATACACGTCGAACAACGCGAGAAGATAAATAAAAAATAAAAATAAGAAAAGAAAAAAAAATAATTACAAAAAAGGAAAAAAAAAACTACAAGAAAAGCAATTCAAAAATCTAAAAAAGAAAGCAAAACTGAGAGAAGAGAGAGGAGATCGATTAAATTTTGCCGAACTCTTTCCAACCCTTAACTTTCCTTATCTCGCTTTATTTTCAAACGTTCTCTCTCTCTTTCTCTCTCTCCATCTTTCTCTCTCCTTCTATCTACCTATCTATCTATCTATCTATCTGTCTATCTATCTTCATAGAGATATTATTTCTTTCTCTCTTTCTCTGCGTCGTTCATTATCTTTTTTCACGACATTTAATTCTTTGAAAGGGCGAATTTTCGCGAAGGAAACTTCGAAGACGAATCTGACGTCGAACAATTTTTTCCAATTTTTTCCAGATACATATATATATATATATATATATATATATATATATATATGTATGTATATATATATATACACATATATACATATCTTTTGATCTATCATCTCTTTATCGTTTCTCGTTCTATTTTATATTCTTTCTCTATCTTTCTCTATCTATCTATCTATTTATCTATCTATCTCTCTTTCTCTTTCTTTCTCATATATACACATGTATATACATCCACATGCCAATATATATACACATAAGTACATTAATTTTTCATTCTCTATTTTATCTCTTTGTCCTCTTTTTTCTTCAGTATATAAATATGATTTGGGAAAGAATGATTTTTCTTTGAATAAAATTATCTTTCTTATTCATTGTCGACGTACGATCTTGGTCCCGTCTCGTTCGGACGACGAAGCCCTCCGTTTATGATTTAACAATTTTTCTAAACGCCATTTTTTCAACAGTGTTTTGTTTTAATGGAGAAAAAAATTAGCGCTTTAGAAAAAAAAGAAAAAAGATCTATCTTGAACCTTTTTCGTCGTAGATATGAAGTGCCGTGAATGATCTCTCTCTCTCTCTCTCTCTCTCTCTCTCTCTCCTATTTTTTTTTTGTTGTCTCTTTTTATCTTTTAACATTATTATTTTGACAATTTTGCATTTTTCTTTTCTCGACGATCGGTGAATTATAACTTTTGCAAATGTTCTGAACTATCTATTTATCTATTTGTTTGTCCGTCCGTTTGTTCATCTATCTATCTATCTATCTATCTATCTATCTATCTATCTATCTATCTATCTATCTATCTATTTATCTATCTATCTATTTATCTATCTATCTATGTATCTTTTTCTGGATCTATCAATAGATCGATAAATTTATATCGTTTATTCGAAAATAGGCTTTCCGAGCTTTTTACTAACTTTTTAGCGAAAAACGGAAGAGACAAGTATTTTTTTATTTTTATTTTTGATTAAAGCAATTTTATATTTTGTGCAAATTGATATATAAGAAAAAAAAAGAAAAAAAGAAAAAAAGGAGATCTCGGAGAAATGATAAATACCGTCGATCGTACGTACGATATAATATAATTTCGTACAATAACTATCGATCTATATAATGCATTCCTAGAAGGAAATAAATATAAATATAAAAAAAAAACAATAAAAAAGAAATGAAAAAAAATATCGTGAAAAGAGAAATGACGATTCAGAAGAAATTGCTCTTCTGTATTAGTTACAAAGGAAGTGAGGAAAGAAAGAAAGAAAGAAAAAAAATAAATAAATGAATAAATAAATAAATAAATAAATAAATAAATAAATAAATGAACAAATATAGACGATTCGTCGTAGAATATATAAGGAAACGGAAAGAAAAGGAATAATAATAATAATAATCAAAAAGTTGATTAATATTTCATCGGTATGTGGAGAGCGCGTGTGTGTATGTGGGAGAGTATTTATTATTGCAAAATGGTGAGAAGGAGTTGAGAAAAACACAATCAAAAAACAAATTGTTTTCATCTGACCTTCCGTCGCTTCTTCTTTTGTGTGACTTTCATCTCTTTCTTTCTTTTCCTTTCTCTCTCTCTCTCTCTCTCTCTCTCTCTCTCTCTCTCTCTCTCTCTCTCTCTCTCTCAGCACACATGTACTTTTCTCGCCTTTCGCCTTTTTCTGCTTTTTTGCTTTTATGCTCGCAGGTTCAAAAGCTAATGCAAAAATGGGGTTAGAATAGGTGTATAAGCATACATATATATATATATATATA